>NW_010390034.1:27326-48763 GCF_000710305.1 Buceros rhinoceros silvestris | reverse complement strand
TTTCCACATAATAAAAAAATGTTATAGCACTATTGGTAGTGAAATAGCTGGCGTTATCAATTATGGCAGTATGCATGAAGGCACAAATTCCTAGGACTAGATAGAACAGAATACTACAAAAATCCAAATAAGACATTTAGAAGCCAGTAATAAAAATCAGTTGCTACATGCTAATGCAAGAAGGTGGTATCTGTTTCCCCTATCTGTTTCCCCTCTCCCAGTTACAAGCCAAGGAAAATATTGACACAAAAAAGCCATAGCAAAAAAAAAAAGGAATCAGGTACAAGAAAAAATTAATTCTTAGATACATATATATCTTTATATCTTTTTATATATACGTGTATATATATTTATACATCTTTTGAGACATACATCTTTTGACTGCTTGAGATGCCTGCCTGGAAATATGAATGTTTGGTAACCACATCTACTCTGAAGCAGAAAACAGAGACAAAATCTTGTCTTACAGAGTGAAATGGAATGAAAATGAATCCTATAAGCTCAGCTGAAGATTGCATAACCCAAAGCTGATTCAATTTCCTTCTACAGTTAACAAATCTAATCAGCACCCTTGCACCAACTGACTTTCAGAGAATACTTCTGAGATTTAATGAGTTCAACTTAGAAGTACGAATGGACCAATATAGATGTGGGAATTAGTAAAGACTTCTGCAAAACAAAAAAAAAATACAGAAAACATAGTGTTTGGCAGAAAATGAATTCAAATTTGTCTGAGAATACGGTGCTTTCTGGATAGAAAATAATAAAGAAATCATTAAATTTTTCCAGTCCAACTGAAAATTGCCAAGTGGAAACATTAATGTAAATAATTAATTAAATATAAGTTTTGAAAGAGATATAAATTTATTCCCTCATGGTAATTTCTTCTGATAGTCGCTAAAACTCTAGTGAATACAAACAAAGCTGCAGAGGAGAATAGACATTTCTTTAACCAAAATCAGAAGAGAGGTAGAGAGAATCCAGATAATCTTTTGGAAACTAATTTATGGTCCTTTTCTCAGGAACATAATTTTACGCATCGTCAATGTTCTACTTCACTTGTGTGTGAATTCAACATCTGAACTTTTCTGAATGTTTTTGAGTACGTCAGATTTTTCCAACATCGATTCAGAAAAATAATTGATTCTTGCTATTTTTATTCAGAGACAAGACCTAATATTACAAAATTTGGGAAGATTATATTCTTAAGAAATGACACAATTGAAAAATGCAGCCGCAGAATATTCCATCATGAAATTTTTACTGGGATACAACTGATTATGGCCCTTCAACAGGAACAGAGTTAATGCTATAAATTCTAGAGAGGTTTATTGAAATGAGGATGGCTGATTCAGTTAAAGCTGAATAAAAAATCTAATTGACAAGGCAAATTTTTAAGAAATATGACCATATTTTGCTACCTGTTAAGCTTTAAGAAATGCTTAAATCCTGTTTCAGTTACCACAGCATGTGGGAGTCCAGTCATGGAACCTGCCCTGTTATAAACTCGGCAAACTCTGAGCAAAGGAAGAGTCACTTAGCCAGAATACTCCGTGTAAGCAGAAGATGGTGGACGCAGAAGGACCAGGATATAGCTTTAAGACTTTTCAGTATTTTCATGCTTTCTGGACGAGATGATTAGAGTAATAAACGGTTGTTTTGGTTGATATTACTGAATGAAACATTGCAGTACTTAGCTAATTTTTACACAGCTGAGCTGCCAACTGACTGTGTGGTAGTCAGTCAGTATCAATTCAGTTTTGGCCCAGGATTTTCATTACTGCATTTGCGTTTGGATAGCCTCAAATGTGTCAAGAATGTCAATATGCTAATGCTTCTGTTGGAAGGCCTTTTATGTATGTTTATGGAAGCTTTCATGTCTGTTACTTCAAGCAGAGTATTATTCAGTGCTACAGCAAGCATAATTAAAATGCATGACTTAAAAAGCTCAGGGTCGTTTTCTTTTTCTTAAACAAAAATAAGACTTACCAGTTAGTAATGCAAAACATGAATAACAGGGTTCATAGTTCTGGAAAAAACCCATGTTAAACCCAACTGGGCAAAACTATAGCATCATGTGTAAATGTGGCACTGAAGGGCTTGGTTTAGGGACCCCGGCAGTTCAGGGTGTATGGTTGGACTCGATGATTTTCAAGGTCTCTTCCAACCAGATGATTCTGTGGTTCTGTGATCACTCACCTCTGTCTGGCATGCAGTGACCTAGCTTTTGCCACTTACTTCTTACCGCAGTGGGAGCACACTGCACCGGTTTGTCACTGTGTATTGGACTCCTCCAAAGGCCAAACTCAAAACATCAATTAGTAGGGGCTTTTTGGCACTTTGTGAAGCTCTAGGAGGAACCGAAGCAGCCATTAGTCATTGTCTAATAGGCTTTTTAATACTAGTGTGGTGAATGGTACTCTTCACCTTGCTTCCACCTCCTCTCCACAGCTTTCCTTATATCCCAGAGAAAGGAACCAGAGAAAAAAGATTAAAAGAGTAAGGTACAGCTCATAGTAGCTGACACTTAACTGGGACTTCAGATTGGTGCCTCTTGTTAACTACAAAGTCCCTATAAAGTCACCACAGGGAGAAACCAAGGCCTAAAACTAATACCAGCCTAGGAAGCAACAGTCTTCCCTTCCCCGTAACTCATAAAGTTTAGGTCCTTGTCTCTTCTATGCCTTTTCCCCATTAAGACAGTCTATTCAAGAGAATGTCACATTATGGCTTTTTAGCAGCAAAGTAAGTGTGTACTTGTAGCAATAAGGTGTCTGATGAAGAAAACTTGATAGACTAAGAATTTCTACCCACACCCAATAGCCAGCTCTCAAAATTTTAACATTGTTTTTAAAAGCAAGCAAAATTTTTCTTTCTTCCACTATCACCACTAAGAGACACGCTAGTTAACTGTGTACTAACAACTTTCCTGAGCACCCATCTTAACACCTATCTCAAATAGGTATTGCAGATGTAAGATTTGCATGTAATCTCGTATTTGCAGTTTGTAAAATTGTTTGGGGCTTTTTTTTGTTGTTGTTGTTGTTTTCGGTTGTGGGTTTTGGAATTTTTTTTTATTAAAAACAACTGCTAAACCAGGTTGCACATGTAATTACTAGATCAAGTGTAGGCAAACTGCATCTATATGTCAAGCAGTTTGCACTATCACAGTCCGAGTAACGGCATGAAAAACTAGGATTTTGATAAACAACCAAATGCTGTTTTTTCAGTTATCATAGAATCATAGAATCATTTTGTTTGGAAGAGACCTTTAAGATCATCAGGTCTGACTGTTAACCCAGCGCTGCCAAGTCACCACTAAGTCATGTCCCTCAGCACCACATCTACACATCCTTTAAATACCTCCAAGGATGGCGACTCTACCACTTCCCTGGGCAGCTTGTTCCAGTGCTTTACAGCCCTTTCAGTTCTAAAGTATAGGTAATAGTCCTGCACATTCACTTACAAAAGGAGCTTTTGTTTAGAAGGGTTTTGTTTAAAACAAAGTATTATTACTTGCTTGAATGTATTCTAAACTTAGGAATTTTTTTTCCTTAGAGTTTGATTACAGATTAATTCTGCTGATCTGCTTTAAACCACACAATCCCAAATAATGACAATAAACAGGTCAATAACTTGATTCAGAAGAGCAAAACCTGTGTTTTCTATGTACCAAAATATCCTTCCATGAAAACAAAAGGAACAGGCAGCTTTGTTTTAAACAAAAGACAACTTCATTTTGCGGGCTGTTCTCTGCAGACATCGGATAGGTTTATAACTTATGAAAATTTATGTCTCACTCATATTGTAAAGGAAACCACACAAAATTAAATCCACACCAATGGGCAGCTCCCTACATTTGTTTTTACATTCCTCTACAGTTTCTGTGCTCCCTCCATGTAGCAGTGAATAAAAAAAAGAAATCCCTAGTGAGGGCTTTCACTGTTTTCCATTTGCCAAGGTAAGAAAGTTGGTTGGGAAGGGGATTGGAAGGATTTGGAGACTTGCTGTAAACTGGGGAACTGGTGAATAGCTGGTAACCAGAGACGGAAAAACTCAGCAAGTTCAGTAGGAGTAGACACAGCTCAGAAGTGTGGGAAGTAATATAAATGACAGGGATGTGGCCCCGGCTCCTGGGTCTTTAGAAGACTTGTGCCTTTCCGGGGAGGTTGCTCCACAGTGCCACAAATACAGAGTAAGTTTTTATATTGCATTTTTTTTCCAAATATAATAAGTATTATAATGTAAATTAGTGATATCGCTTCCTCATGCAATTAAAATAAAATAAAAATGCATTATTTACACTAAAACAAAGTGATAGGGCACAAAAAGAGCACAGTGAGAACATAATATATTACATGTAGACTTGAAGTTCATCATCTGAGACTTCAGACCACTAAGATTTATACTGAGGACTTAGTACCTTTCTTAAAGTCTAGGAAGTGTCCTTGCAAATACATATGGTAGAGATGGAATGAAAAACATTGCCAGTCTCAAGGACTTGCAGGCTAGTCTAAAAACAGTCAACAGTAAAATAAGTAAACAATGAAGTTACTTCAGGAGAAAGCTTAATAGATTAACTATTTAGTCAATCACATGAGGCTAAGCATTGTCCCAGGGAAATAAGACAGAGGCATAAATAGCTGCTTCAAAATAAATGGAAATTCTAACGACTACTGTGGCTGATGGTTTGCACATATGTTAACATCAATAACAAATTTCGAAACAAATCCTTTGTTGGATTACAAAAATGCTGTGAAGACAATATACAATAAACTGTTCTTCCTACTGGAGCACCAAAATCAGTAACAGTGACTGAACTAATTCAAAATGACACTCAACACCATCATGCTCATATATACAACCAGAGAGGTGTATTTTTTAAACAACCATGACTAAACACAAAAAATATTAAAAGACATTGGGGTGGGTGGTGGGGGTGGGGGGAAGCCTTTTACAAAAATTCATCAGCAAAATAATTTACCATTAAATTAAACATTATTTTAAAAATTTAATTAATTTAAAATTCAATGTTGGTAATTAAAACATTTAATCAATTGGCAAAATCATTAGCAATCAGTAAGTTAAATCAAAGCAACTGTTGTGGAAACAGTTCAAAATTACAAAGATTCATTAATACCTTTAATATTTACCAAGGAAAGTAACACACATTCAAAGAGGAAATTACTTAAATAAACAAACATGATTAGGAACAAAATGATAAAATAAATCTTCCTTTAAAAAATCCAAACAGCTAAATCTGGATGAAGTATTGAAAGTGCAATTTAGCAGAAGAGTTCAAAGTGTACTTTTAGCTAAATCTGAATCTGCTTAGTGCAACTTCATGCTTTCTATTTTTATACCGTGAAAGAAGAACCGTTTTCCTATTCACGGGTTTTAGGAAAAGTTATTTGGTTTCTCAAAAGAGACAGGGGCAAAACAACAAAAAGAATGCTTGGGTGATAATTTGCCTCCTGGGTGGAGCTGATGTTGAAAAGTCAGGAACATTTTCACTGAAAGCAAATCCTATAAAATCTCTACTGGTATTCAAAGTGTGGACAAACCCCACTGT
Organism: Buceros rhinoceros silvestris; assembly: GCF_000710305.1. Classification (NCBI taxonomy): domain Eukaryota; kingdom Metazoa; phylum Chordata; class Aves; order Bucerotiformes; family Bucerotidae; genus Buceros; species Buceros rhinoceros. The sequence continues at coordinate 43,191 of NW_010390034.1, read as the reverse complement.
ACAACTTACAATTCCATTGTCCCAAGAAGCGTGATTGCATCAGTGTAGTGTTTGGTAAAAGTGATAAAAGAAACAAATTTCTTCACAAATTCTTAGAAAGTTCTGAAAAAAAATATGGCAGCTCCGCGTCTGGATCTAGTGATGCCACAGCACACGGTTTAGAGACGCTAATCAAACTATCTGTTTTTTGAAATAGAGCAGATAAACATGAATCAATCGTTTCCAGTCCAAAACAGAAGTACTCTTCCTAGCACACTCTACTAGAATTAACTCTACAACTATCAATGAGTATGAACAGTGCTTACAAGCGCGTGCACTAGGATATGAAGTTAGTTTTAAATGTGTGTGCCTGGTCCCTTACCAGTGGCTTGCAGAGGGCAAACTGGTGGTTAATGTCTCTGAGAAATCAGAATGAGCAGTATCAGAGCCACTGCAAAATGGCTTATCATTAAACCATCATGCTCCCACCTCAGTTTACAAAGTAGTGTTTTTTCACACAGGCAGGAGAATAAAACAGAAGAAATTGACAACACGATGAGAAAACAGCCATTTAAAATAATTTCAGAAAATTAGTCCATTTGGCCGAAGAAATAACAGTAAAAAAGAAAAGAGTTGAGAGGCAGAGCCTCAATAGCCAAGTCTGTCACTGGGTTTGTTAGCTGATCCTTTTTTTTCTTGTATTTACCACAGGCCTTTGCTACCTTCCTCTTTGCAGGCTCACTACCTACAGGGACACCTTTGCACCTTTTCCCTTGGACACCACAAAGGTAGGGTGTTTGCAATGTCCTGGATCCCCCAACTTCTGAATCTTCAGGCAGATTGATTCAATATCTGCGTTTATTTCAGTGGTGCAAATTAATAGTAAATGCAGAGGGAAGAAAGAATTGTGCCCTTTTATTTGGGCAACATCGTGATTTTTACATCTCAATATCCATATTACCAAGCAGATATGTTAAACACTTTTTATTTATCATTATAATACAGAAGCAGATAATGATTAGAATTGGCACATGTTTAGGATTATCAATTTGCCTTTAAAATATATTGCATTTTATATTATTTTTTTAAAAGGGGGAACTAAAAGAAGTAGAAACCTTTATAGATAAAAAAAACACATCCAGGGCTGCTTCAAGAAAAGTGTGACCAGCAGGTTGAGGGAGGTGATTCTCCCTTTCTGCTCCACTCCTTGAGGCCCTGCCTGGAATACTGTGTTCAGCTCTGGAACTCCCAGCATAAGACATGGACCTGTTCAAGTAGTGGGTCCAGTGGAGGGCCATGAAGATGATCAGGGGGCTGGAGCACTTATCTATGAGGACAGGCTGAGAGAGTTGGGATTTTTCAGCCTGGAGAGACCTTATAGCAGCCCTCCAGTTCTTGAAGGGAGCCTAGAGGAAAGATGCAGACAGACAAGGAGTAACTGTTTCAAACTGAAAGAGGGTAGATTTAGATTAGATATAAGGAGGAAATTTTTCACTGTGAGGGTGGTGAGACATTGATTGCCCAGAGACATTGTGGATGCCCCCTCTCCAGAAGTGCTCAAGGCCAGGCTGGATGAGGCTTTGAGCAACCTGATCTAGCGGAAGGTGTCCCTGCCTATGGCACGGTTGTTGAAACTAGATGATCTTTAAGATTCCTTCCAACTCAAACCATAAAAAGAAACAAAGAAACAAGCAAACAAAAAGAAAACCCCAAACAAACAGTCCACAGAGCATTCAAATTTCTATGAAATGCTCTGTTATTCAGATTGTTAACATATTCGTTTTATATAGGAGGTAATTTTGTTTGACAGCAACAAGGTTTACTTCCTACTAAGTGACTTATTTCTCCTAACTGTGTGTAAGCTGTAAAGAGATGTTACAAAAACCTGAAAGTAAAAGATGTTCTTATGTGTTTGTCTTTAATTTCAGCTACAACAAACTACTGAAATGACACTGACACGTCACTCTCAGCATTGGTTAGGGGGGGATGAAGGGATTTGTTGAGCTCGTTCTTTTTAAACTGTGATTTTCCACAACATGGAAATTGTGACTCCCGTTTGTTAGCTCTTAGATACAGATCTACAAAGAAATACTTAATTGTAACAAGCCAACCAATCTCCACAGGCACAGGGAAAAAAGCCAGAAAGTTAGCTCCAGACCTCAACCAATTCTCAGGTAACCTGTGAACAGAGCATTTTATTAAATAGATGTAACTGAGGTTAGAGGTGAGTAGCCCCTGTTCTGATCTTTTTGTATGTGGAAAGCCTTGTATTATTCAAACATACCCATTCCAGAAAAGAAGAAAAAAACACCTAGCAAAGAACTGCAATCTTTGAATTCCACATTCCCCTAAATTCCACATCGAAGCAATACATTACTACTGAGCAGTAACTTCGGAGTGCGTAAAATAGTGTTTTGATAGTATAGCTTGAAAAATGTTACGTAGCCCATTTGTCACAGGCTTTTGCATCTACGACATAAATATTTCATATTTCTAAACAAATGTTTGCTAGTCTTTAAAGCAGCAAATATTTAACAGTGCAAAGCTGACACCAGGTTGAATTAAATAGTATCCCAGCAAATTACCCAGCAAAAGTCTGGGGATGTGTAGCGTACGCCATGATGTCACACAGCAGCTGTACAGGAGGGAGCTCTGCTGAAAGGCCACTGACAACACAGGAGACACACTGGGGAGAATATTCTTTTTGACTTGCTTGCTAATCCTCCTTCGCACAGCTGACATCCCTGACACTTCATACAAGGCTGAAAATTAAATGTCAATATAAAACGAGTGGACAAGAGTCTCATGAAGGTGAGCGAGCTTTGAGCTTGTGAATCCTGTTGCCAACTGATCTTTGAGCAAGGGACTAATTCTTTAAAATGTGACTTTTCTAAGAATTAGTGTTCCCTTTTAAAAATTTTTCAACAGAAGTTAAAGGTCTTTTTTTTTCACATTCTCATGAAACAAGTTATCTACTAAACAGCTTGGGTCTTAAAATGTCTGAAAGTAGAACAAACATACATTTTTCTTCTAAAAGCCCCAAAACTCAGTACATTTTATGATTATTCTAATTAGGGTTGAATTTCCCTATTTTGATAAAGAAAAAAACTATTTGTAACCAGTGTTAGTGGGACTGAAAGTAATTGCATCTTTGTCAGAGCCTTATAAAAGAGAAAACAACAGAAACAACCTAAGTCTGGAAAGACAGGCGGCCTCCTAAGGAAGGGCTGCTGGATAGTATTCTGCCACAGAACAAAAGCTACACATGCTTTGTAAGAAATCTGTTTTTTACAAATTGCCTGAAAGTTTTCCTGAGGGCAGAGGAAAAAGGGTGCTGGCTAATGAACTGTGGAATTATGAAAGATGGAAATGAAAGAGACATACTGTGATAATATCCAATTGTGCAATAGCCATACATGTTTCCCTGGAGTACATCTTTCTGACATTTTCCCCAGTTTCTTTTATAAATCTGAACCTAGTGGGTTCCTATTTCTTCTCTTGAGATTCAGTTCCAATGTCTAATAAAACTTCCTGTCACGAAACTTCGCTTGATATTCAGCCTAAATTTCTCCTTTCTCAATGACAATACATTATTATAGGTCACAATCTCTTGTCCTTTTGCAAGAAGAGAAATTATTCTTTAATTTTCATGTTTATCCTTCATAAATAGCTATTAACAATTACGGTCCTAACTATCTGTCCAGGAGTTGGCCAAGCTTTAAGCATACCAATCCCATAAATGAGCTGTGGTACTAGTTTTTTCTTTGCAGTCCCTGAGGTTGCACTACATCTTTTAGTGCTGAGATTCCCATTCAAGAAGGGAGGTAAGCAGGTAGTTCATAGACTATTTCCCCCTGAATAATCCTATTTGTTCCTTAAGCAAAAATTGATGTTCTACTGAAAAGAAAAAGTATTGCCACAGCTGTTCTATCAGGATTTTGGTTTCTCAGTTTCCACTTTAAACATGAGAGATATACAACTTCCTGCTAGTTTATGGCAATAATTCAGATTACAATAGCCTTTCCACTTTATGACCATGGAACAAAAGCAACTGGCTGAAAGTATTTCAGTCTTTCTGAGCTTTCCCGCTGTTGTCACTGGAATCCAAATAGCTGTGGCGTGCTGCATGAGTATACACTGTATTAACAGTCAAAACAACTATTAGTAGTGCCTTAACTATATACAAAAGTCTTGGCAGGAGACAAAAAAATCCAGCACAAAAACCTACACATAAGGGCAAGTCTTTCAGAACTGATGCACCAATGAAAGTGCAGTTTAATAAGACTAGATTTGTGGGGGTTTTTGAAACAAACTTTGTATTTTTTTATGCTCTTTCTCAATATTAATTAAAATTCAAATCGCATTCTATTACAATATTTAATTGCCTTCTTCCTGACATAAAACTTAGCACACATAAAATAAGACACAGGTTAAGACACACTATTTTGAGACAGCAAATGAAAATGTATGTGATTTTCAATTTGCAAAGCAAATTTTCTTTACCAGCTTGGGTAATGTCTCTGCAACAATCACTACATAATAATCTATCATGGATGCTGATACTTTAAAGCAATAAAATTTAATATCTGCCAAAGTCATGGTCTTTGTTAATGGAAAAAGAGACTACAGTGCACAAAGGAACTATCAAGGTTACTAACTACATAAAGATCTAAAAATATTTCTCAAATCTATAAAATTTTTCAGATTTTTATTCTCTTCATATTTTCTTACTTATTCCTAGAGATTGTAAGCTATGAATACTGGTGAATTATTTATTCCTATAAACTACAAGCCATGGGTTTTTTAAGGGTTTGCTATTTCAAACTGAAGAAATGCAAACTAGAAAACTATTCTTATTACATTGTTTTCTTCTCGTATATCCCATGAGAGTCAAGACAAAAGAAGGATTAGGGGAAAAAGACACCACCAAAACTGTGTGCATTTATTGTTGCTCAGTAACAGCCACACAGAAGACCAATAGACAAAAATTTGGACTAAGTTTGAACCAGCTGGAAAGGGAAGAGATCTTTGTTCCACAGGCCAGGTGCATTGCAGGCTGCGTCTGGGCTTTGTCTTTTTTTTTTTTTAGTGCTGCAAACAGGATACTTAACCATCAACGTTTTTCAATATGACCCTTTCTATTATTTTTTCCAAGTTTTAACCTTATTTCGCGTAAGACTCACAATATTAAGTAGCAATTTTGTGTTGTACGTAGGACTATGAAAGTAAAGAAAGAACAAGCATCATTGCAATTAACTAAAAAAGGTTTATAAATAGGAATGACATTCAGAGAACTAATGGTTTCATCTAACTGCCACAAAAACTGAGTTGACTCTACCTAAAACACTTTCAGGGTCAAAAGGCTCTGCAGTTTTAGTCAGTTCCCACAATGAAAAAAAAAGCGTATTGCCTGCATTAAGCCAACACAATGATGCACTTGCAGAAGAAATCTGAAACAATAGCAAAAGACGACATTAGGAAATATTTAGTTCAGCCACCTTTACAAGAGAAGTCTGTGTACAACGTTGCAATGGAGAGGATTAAATGGAAGCTTATTTAAGGTCTCTTCCTGCTAATGTGATTGCCTAAACACACACTTTCTTTATTCTTCACTCTTTTCTTTCTTCCGTACTAACTCTACTGCTTTACTGGGAGACAAACATATTTTGATTTACATTTATCTAACATTATTGGGTTTGGTAATCAGAAGCATTTATGCAGTAAGAGGAAACAGAATATGCAAGCATCTGAGCAGTTTCCAGTTTTTTTACCTTCTGAACTTCTGTACCTCTATATACAACCATGTTTAGATACCAACTTACGTTCTGTACTTCCTGTTCTCCCTGTACACACACACCCCAAATATCAACTTTATACATTTATTAATCTCTGTTTTAAAGACCTCATGTAATTACAAAGGCCAAATTGCACAGCAGTAGCTAGAGCCAATTTGGATAATTAGACTTGGCTGAATTTAGAATGAACTTTCTAGTAACAGGTAAAAATGCCTCGAAATATATAAACCTATAGAGCAATATCCAAATGTATAATGGAAAAAGGAATACAATAATACAAACACATTTACATTACTATATACAAATATAATCTTTAACTGGATGTTGGGTGAAAGGGTGACATTATGATTATTTTTAATGGATGGGATCATTCACGCACCAGACTACATGATGAGACGCTGAAAATCATCAGTGGGATACCGAGGTCATATTTACTGTGTTTCTGCAGCAAATCTGTGCAGATCTATTTCCTGCCCTATGTGTGGGAGAGCTCAAGCCTGGGCTCAATGCCAGCTGTTCCTAGCTGCAGCCTCAGAGGCCAGGCAGACGGGCAGCCAGCAAGTGTTCAGAAACTTGCAGGGAAGACATGGGCCAAATTTCTCCCTCTGAGGACAAGTAAGCTCATCACTCTTGTTGGCTATTAGTATACCAGTGACTTTTTAATTTCCCCTTTTAAATTAGAAACAAGCTTGCATGAATTATCTCAGGCAAATATCTGAAGCAAAGCAGGGGCCGTAAACCAAATTCTAACCATGCCTAACCCTACATCAGACAGTAATTAAGATCTAGCTCTCTAGGGTTTTTTCTTCTTTTTGACACAGTTTATTGACCAATGTACATCTTTATGGATCACCAAAAGAACTCAGTAGGTTGCTCAGTAATGCTGGAAGGCACAGGCTATGCTCTGCATACAGTCAAAAGCTGCACCAAAAGCTGACCATTATCTTTCATTTTGGAGACCACACAGCAAAGGCCTGCTCCAAACACCTTTGTACTTCCTGGGTCTGTATTCATTTGACATTACACCACTGCTTTTGAAGCAGGCTGTACGTTCATAAATATTAGAGAGTATTGCTGAAGAAGTAATGCATATGAAGTGGCCTTCAATTCTTGAACAAAGCAGACCTTGCTCCCTCTATCATCATTATTCACCAGGCATGGCAGAATGAAGGGCTGAAAGATCAAAGAGCAGAGAAGCAGCAGTATCTACGAATAATTGACAGTGTAAGCAACTAATCAAGGCCAAAATACAGATCATCGTAAAGGACAGACATTCGGGTTCTCTGGCTTGGCTGACATCATTTAAACTGGGACCAGTCGAGCAAAATGAACCAAAGGCGTTTAAATATAATGAAAGTTTTAAATAAAATAAGTGAGAGCAAAGATGCACTTGCTAAAGTTAAAAACAGAACTGAACATGAATCAATTTCAGCTAACATCATGCTGTACTGATTTTTTTAACCTTCTTCTTGCGTAATAGGTAACTGATTTCATGCATAAAACTAGGTGTAGCTTGGGCTAATTAACACCATCAGTAACGTTCCACCTTTTAGATTTAGCATTTCTTGATGTTTTCTTTAAGACCAGTATGTCATAATAACACCTTTTTTACAAAAAAAAAAAAAAAAAAGAGAGTCCAGTAGGAAAGTTCATGGGTTAGAGCTGGGCCAGCCACTAGACAAATGACAGACTCTATTAACTACTCTCCCGTCCCTAAGAAGAGGAGAAATAAAGGGAATAAGGAAGAGAGGCTTACGAAATGAAAAAGAGAACTAAAAGTGCTTTAATGAAAATAATCTCCTTTAGAATCCCTCAGACTCCTTTGTTTTTCTCAGAATAGGACTGCCTTCCAAGCAGCAACATGCAAGCACTACTGCTACTACTTTATTGATTAAGGATCTATTCCGAATGGAAGGATTGTCACGAAAGTACGTTTTTCTGGGTAAACTTCACAGCCTTAGTAACACAAACATTTTTGTGTTTCTACTTCTTCAACAGGAGCTGTGAAATCAAAGATAGTTTAATTGCTTTTCTTAAAATTCTAAGGCTATCCAAATCATCGATGTATAATCAGTGTTAAATGTAGCAGTTAACATTATATCCTCGAGTTACCTGGCTGAGAGGGCATAGCCAAATGAACTCCTAGTATTCTGTTTTCTCACTCAGCCTGCATTTTACAAGCAAATACTATTTCACTTTACATTATTATCTCTAAAGATATTACTGCAATTTATAGAAAACTGTATTCCACATGACAGCAGCTTTTGAGCAAATGAAATAGAAATAAGCATACCTCCTCAAGTCACTTTTGTGGTCCTGGTACTATTTCTTTTGCAAAATTAGCAAACACATCAAGAAGTTAATATTTTTATTTGATTAAGGATCTTTCCACAGCAATGTGGCTGGCACACCTGGTAAGTGAGCTAAGGCATTTTACTATATGAACAAGATATTTATCTCTCAATTAGAGGCAAAACAAATCGCATCTTGAAAGATTCACAGTCAGATAATACCTTCTACAAACAGTTGCCATTCATGTAAGGTAGTGGGAGATACCATCACCTCCTGAACCACCTGTTGCTTCTCCAGCACAATCAATGTGTTTTTCCATCATCCCTTCACATCCCAGGTAACTTCTGTGCCAATCAAACTAAATTCATTTCACCTATGAGGTTCCAGCTCTTAATGTGTTTGTTACATCAATATGCTGCTATTACAGCGGGGAAAAAATTGAACAGAATAAGCAGCTTTGTTTATCATCATCATTACTACTCAGTGTAATACATTACTATATTGTGCAATACCTAGTCTGATGATAAAAGAACCAGGAAAAAAAACCCTTCCTTTTGTTATGTTTGATCTTCCTCTCAAATTGATCAAATTGATCTTCCTCTCAAATTGAAAAGTATAATCCAACAGAAAATATTTTGCCCTAATTGATATGTACCATCTGCTGCAATAATCAGCAAAACACATCTCAACTAATTTAGATGTCTGATGCACTGTTTTTGTACAACTGACAACAGGAAAAATACAACCATGATCAGAATACAAAGTAATTTTTGTCCTAGCAGTATTTGTTTTACACATACAGTCAGAGGAGCTGCTTCTGAAAGCTAGCTTGTCCTGCTTTTCTTCTACCCCAGATATGTTTTACAGGTATTGTATTCTCAGAGAGTCTAAAATAGGGATTTCATCTGTTAGCCACTGAAAAAATTAATTCGTGTTTTAGACGGGGAATTTTCTGAAAATTATTTTCACTCATAATTTTCACACAGATTACCTGTGATGATGACTCAGGTCCATTCTATATCATCTCTCTGTAGTTTAATTTTTTCCATTTTTTAAAAAACTTATTAAGTAAAATATTATAAAAATTTGGACGTGGATTTGCTAGTTCAAAATAGGATTCACTCGCTCCACATATCAAACCAAAGGTGGTTCAGAGGTGTGAGTTTGAGGTCGATGCTATTTTAGCTCAAATTAGCCTATCAATGCTGGTCAAGCCTTGAGACTATTTTGGCCCATGTAGAGTACAGGACTTCCTCCAGAAAGACAGTCTGCACCCTGCAAAGTGTATCACTTGCAAGACGAGGAGGTTTTCAGAACAACCCTGAAACAGCTGAGATAGACAGGGCTTCTCTACCAGAGGACAATTTTAAAACTTAAGGCAAACCAGCTGAAGGAGTAACATTAAAGAGAATATTCTGAAGCTGTTGTATGTAAATAGATCTTCCCTTGTAGAAGGATTAACTGCAGTGAATCAACGACATTTTGGTTTAATCTCCTTGCATACCTCATAAGAAAAGGATCCTGTCTTACGGGACAAGGAGCATTTAAATATCATACAAACAGAATTTTCCTTTTGCTGCATCTATGAATAAGTGTTCATGAAAAAAGACATCAAACAAGTCTTCCCCTCCCCTTAAACAATTAAGGATCACTGGCAATCAAGACAATCAATAGGCATTTTCTAAGTTATAAAGTTTGATGTTCTGCAGGTCTACTTTTTCTGGGAAATAGAAGCATTGAGTTATTAGAATTCATTTTACTGTGAAGTTCTTATTTTCAATCCACTTTCATTTCATATGAGATTATTCCAGATTTACACTGAAAAAGCTTTTGGGTTTGTATGGTTAGTTGTCATGTTCTTGTCATGAAAGAGGGACCAAAGTCTGGCACCACTTCTAAGGATGGAAAATGGATGAAAAATAGTTTTTCAAGCACTGAAAAAGCTACGTAATGACCAAATTTATATTTTTAATTCTTCTGTAACAGAAGATAATTGAAAGACAGAGATAAAGATAAAAAGATATGCACAAATTTCCTTTTCCTTATTTTCTAGAATCTGTGCAAAGGAAATAAGAATTCAGAGCTCTGGTTCCTTAAGTTCTCACTTCCCTTCTTTTCTGCCAAAACCAAGCATTCTTTTGTGTTTAAATTATCCCAACTATAATAAGTGGGATTTGGTTTTGTTTTATTTGAGAGCTATACGTAGAAAAAAATGAAGACGGCTTCAAGAGGAAGTAAGATGTGTGAGGAGACTTGGGGAGGTATACAGTAATCGTGTAATACCTTAGCATCTGCCATTAATCGTAATTCTCACTATGGTGCTTTTCCATGGTCTGGGGTATCTCAAAACCTGATGGAAAGATTCTACCTATTTTAGGCGCAACAGATGTTCTAAAAGCAGAGCAGTTAAATAGCATCAGGGCTCAGAAAAGAATTGAGTTCTCCTTTCACTGAGTAGCCCATCAAATTAGCCCAGTTTGTATTAATCATATAGGCTTAGCGGCTAAGATGATAACAAGTACAAGAAAAGTCAAACATTGCTCAGTTCATCAAGGGATCGATTTCAGAGGTTTTGCATCTTAAGTGACAACACTGCTCTGAAGTTCAGCAGTCACTAAGATAATTTGCTTCAATTCCATTTTAGGGTTTTGTTTGCATTAATGTATGATATTTCATATTTTCTGTTTTGCGGTAAGGATGCATGTCTCCCACTGTTGGTGTAATTCTTTCAGGGAGTATGGGATAGCTCAATCTCAAAAGTTATGCAGGTCAAAATGCTTATAGATTATGAACATATTTCTCTCATACTTTTTTGTTCTGTTGTTCCCAGTCCAGATTCTTTCGAATTTTAACTATGGGAAGAAAAGTAAGTCTTAAGTGAACATCTTGTTAGGGCCTATACATGTTCCTGTTTCTCGTACAAGCCTTTCATATATAAAAGAAGGTTTTCTGTGCCAGAATCTGAGTCAATAAGTACGGGCAAAGGAAGCGTCAGAGGAAAAAGAGAGAGAGATCCGAAGCGATGTCTCATGCATGGACACCATCTCCACCTTTAGAAGTGTCTGTGGAAGCAAGGAAATCTAACTACACAAGCAGCAGTATTTCCAGAAACTGAGTTCGAGACTTATATAGGTTACATGAGTTTAAATAATGGATATTAGTTTAATTACACAAACATCACTTCTTCCATAGTTTTCCTATTAATCTTTACATATAAATAACAAACACATATTGCAGTTGCTGAATTTGCAGTATGTTGAGCTCTCAGCTGTCTCCCCAGACAATCTGTGGATGCAGATTATGTATGTCATTGTCACCCACATGGAGGTGAATGCTAGCCTTGTTTTCAACATTTCAGGGTCCTGACTTAGGATCTGTTAGTGAGAAGGCAAACTGCTTTATTATTCGAAAAGCTGCTCACTGTGATTTATGGACTCACATTAGCCTCCTCATCTTGAGGTATTAGACAATCATACTTCGTCATGGACAACGTGAGCTGGGGAAAACATACAGCATTCATCTTCTCTTACCATCTAGGACATACTTGTTTTTTCCTCTGGCATATCATGCCCTTGTAATCAATTTAAATTGAAAACTTTAATGACTTTCCCTGAGTATTACACTGCCTTTTCACCTACTCTGGGGGTTTTTCTGCAAAGAAATTAAAACCCCAAAACCTTTTAGAGCTTGCAGCATTTTCTCCAGAAAAAGATGTGTGAGTCTCACTGGCGATTATTGAAGTGTTTTCACTAATTACCAATTAGGCAGACCCAGTATACTTTGCATAAAAATTTCCGTATTTTAAGTTATTAAAAAAACTGTTTTATTTGCTATAAAAGAGAGACAGTATTTTTTTTAAGTGATAATAATGTACACACACAAACAAAAAGGAAAAACAGAGTAAAAACAGGTTTTAGAAATCACAGAAAAGGTTTATAAGACCATAGCTTCAGAAATAAAAACTCTTCCTGGGGGCTCCAAGAGCAGGTACAGTTCTAAGAGGATTATTGCTAATTGGTGGTGGGTTTTTTGTTTGTGAAATTTCTTTTTTGTTGTTGTTTTTAAAAGTTCATCACTAAAAGACCAGTTAACAAAAAATAATAATCGTACAATGTTATTTTGATTCACTGAACAGGGTCACATGCCAGTAAAAAGGATGCAGACAAAAACGTTCCTGTGCTACATTTTGAAACCTCCCACTGTATTTTTCAAACCTCCACATTGAAAAGGATGAATCAATGATGGGTTTTGTGATTCTGGTGAAAAAAAATCAAAAGTAAGAGCAAGATCAACGTATTCAAACAGCAAAAGCGTAGTTTAATCCAAGAAGCATACTGCAAAGACTGAAGGAAAAAGAGAGCACCACAGACCTGTATCTTCTGCCAGTGTGTTTGAATGCTTTCTTCTCTGTTTTAAGAGTTGAAGTGTTCTCCAGACAGAATAATTTACATATTAGTAATACAGTGATTTTTAGAAAAATAATTACCTCTGGCAAGAAAACAGAAAATTAATGGAAAATAATAATTTGTGGATCCTGTTAGGAAAAACTCAGAGAAAACCAGGGGAAAAACCCACTATTTCCCCATTGGAAATAATAGATTTTTTTTTTTTTATTGTGGAGCCAGCCAACAAGATTGTTGCCATCTCTGTCTATCAAAAGAAATGTCAACATAATGCTTTATTCTAAGCTAAAAAACAACTACATGAAAAATACATGCAGAATGAAAATAGATACTGACATTTGAAACTGCTATTCCACAAAGCAATGGCATGCCTTAGGCAGAGTCTGCTGCAGGTCATTTAAAATGATAAACCAAAAGGTCACATAGGACATTATAACTGACCTTACGGTTGTCTTTTTGAAGGATGTATCACTTGAGGACACACACAAAATTGTTGAATGGCAGTGGTGAAAACTCAATGAAAAAGTAATGTCGGAATACAGAAGTATGAAGGCCTTGTGGCTGTTTTTATTAAATGTTGGGAATAAAAGAGTATGGTTTTGTTTTGTCTGGGGTAGATGGGCATAGGTTGCCATTTTATCTCCTTACCCTTAAAGTAGGAGAGGCATTTCACTGAGAATGCCAATATAGGAGAAGACAGGATGCAAAAATCTGGTATTTATGGATTAAAAATATAATAAATACATAAGCACTTCCATAAAAGCGGAGTTGTCTTGCCAATCACATTTTTATTCTCCTCCCATTCCCAAAAACCCCCCACTGTGACATAGACAGTCCCCAAATTAAGTGTTTTGTGATTAAAATATTCTCTCACAAAGGTAGGAGAGCTGTGCTGAGCTCTTGCCTTGAGGAAGAGCATCTGATTGAACTGAGGACTCCCATTGCCACGTGAGCTTCCTAATATCAGGCCATCAAACAACTCAAAAGTGTCCTCCCTTATTTTCATCAAAAAAGTCTGTGTTGACATCTCAGAACCCTCTCCAACAGTATCTGAAGAAACATTTTTCCAAAAAATTTGTATTTCAAGCAATCTTAACAATACTAACTCTACACAGGATCAAGATTTAGGATTTCACATCTAAAATACATAATGAACTGAATTCAAAGCAAAGGAAGGAAATTTAAGAATCCTAAAAGTTCAAATGCCACTTACTCAGAAAACCTAGTCCTAACTTGTCACCATTTGAAAGAACCGAAAGGCAGCAAAAGTGACAATGTGCTCTCCGGGGAGGTTTATCTCCTCCAAGAGCTAAACAAAAGAACTTACTGTCACTTAAATTCAGACAGGACAGAAAGAAAGAGAGAACAGTGACATTAAGCACACAAATAGGTATATATCTTCCTCCCCCTCCATGTTCCCCTCCTTTTCCCCCCCACCATTTATTTTGAACCTTCACACACAGTCCACGCTGGAGTGGGTGGTGTTGGGGGGGTTGGGGAATAAAACTGGAATCGAAAGGCGCAGTTCTTTTAACCTCATGCATTTCAGTTTGGGACAATTTCCTCTGCAATGCGTAGCCTCTCTCTGGGGTGGCTGCAAAACTTAAGAGTCACCAGGTTTCCAGGGGACATCCTGTCTCTCTCTCTCTCTCTCTTTCTGGCTGCAAAACATGAGAGTCACCGGGAATTTCCGGGGGACATTCTGAGTTCTTCCCTGCATTCCAGCAGAGCCTTCATTCTCGATGCTTTGAACCCTTTTTCTGCTCCCTCGCCAGCAGTTACTCTCCATTTAGAGTTCGGGGTGGGGGGGGCTCCGGATTCCATTTGCTGGTGCCTCTTCTTACCACCCTACCATTAATCAGCAAAGTGAAAAGTCTACCTGCCGCATGGAAGATCTTTACTGTCCCATTTGTTGAGGCGACTGCTTCAGTTCCCTCTTTCTGAATCCAAAAATTGTGCACACAAAGCAACATGGTTTGTGGCTTTTTTCAGTGTAATTCAAAGAGGCGTTGATTGACACTGCTTGGCTCCAGGGGGCGGGCACAAAATTGGAGTCAAAGGTGGCAAAACCTCCTTTCGTGCACTAAACAAGGGAAGGGGGGCTTTTCCCCCTTCCTTGCCCTAAAGGCAAAATCCTAAACCACAACATAAATAGGACCCAAAGTCTGAGCAAAATATGAATAGGATTTAGTCTGAATATACCACTTATACTTCTGAAATTACACTTCTGTCTTCTTTGCAGTTAGTTTTGCCAAATACACCAGTTGTAGTTGGAGTGACATGATTCATACAGCAAACATTCATCTTCAAGCTGTGTTAAGCAATGAGACATAAAGTTGTCAAAATCATTTTCGAGATCAAAAAAGGCTAAACCAAAAGAGCATTAAAACTCAACCAGCTGATAGATAAGGCTTTTGTTCACATGATTATTTTGGGTTATGACACACATCGAATGCCTTGGTGAAATTACTAAATCAGAAGTTGACAGCAATTCTATGAGTACATTATTTTTGAAAACAAGGCCAAAACTCCTAATCCCTTTAGTCATTTTGAGACTGCTATTTCTCATCAGCCAAAAGGTGCCATGTAAATTGTGCCATTATAGATATTCTTGGGTCCCCATAAATTTTTCTGCATGCAGAGACAGATGAAAAGATTACTTTTGAGATAAGCTCTTCTGGTCACAGTAAATCACTCCCACTGAAGTCTCAGACACAGAAATAGCCTTCTTCTCATCCTGTGTGTTAACCCTTTGAACTTCTTTAAAATGTCTTTACATCAAGAAGCCTTGAGGTGACTGTCTTGCTGAAATCACATGGTTAGAGACCTGGGAAGTTTGAGAGTAGGAAGGGTGGATGATGTATTCAGACAAAACAGTCCTGGGCTGGCAAGCATGGTTATGAATGCAAGTTAAAAAAAAATATATATATACCTGTATTTTCAGTTTAAAAACCTGTTTAAAAAAATCTGTAAAACTGAAATAACAGCCTTCAAACATTTTGATGATTCTTTTTGCTTCAGTTATCTTGAAAAACACAGTTATTGGGCACTTTTGTAGTTTAAAAATAAAATGGTTTTGTCCTGGCTCAAATGAAATATTTCATCAACCAGAAAAATGAACCAAAGAAAAAGAGGAAAAAAAAAAACCTATACATTCCAGTTTTGTGTCAGTGACGTTCCTGAAATACTTGGGTGCCAGCAGGAAGAATGTCAGCCAGCCACACTGCCTGTGGAGCAGCAATGGTCAGAAGGGACGGCATCCTTGGCTGGAGCCCAGTGGTTGCCAATCAGAAGAAACACAACAAACATTATCAGAGAAACACAGTTGGAGAGGTCCATCTGGGCACTTTGGAAAGTCTTCCAAAGTCTACGTCAGTATTTAAAACATTGTTTTCT
>NW_010390034.1:26422-27225 GCF_000710305.1 Buceros rhinoceros silvestris | reverse complement strand
CAGCAGGAAAATCTGTTTTAACCAGTATACAGTCAGTCTGAGAAAGCATCAATTAAAATCCGCTCTCCACATCCTACCGCTTTCACTTCAGGGATTTCTTTTCCCCTCACTCTCCACAAAACTAACAGCCTTTATGATTTAATGTTGCAGGGAGCAAAGAGCAGCCTGTCAGTTGTCAGTACTATGGCTGCTGTTAGGTTGCAGTTAGAGCTATGGACTAGAGATGTAGTAAAATAATTGCATGTTGGGACAGTTTCAAACTTCCATATACACAGGCACACAGCACAGTATTCAAAGTCATGCCGATGAATTGAAGCTTGATCCTCTATCACAATCGTCTTGGCTCCATGAGGCTGCCAAAGACGTTTATGACACATCATATTGATAATTTATTTAGCAATGTGTGTAGAGGTTCTAATGACAGAACTCGGAGGATGAACACCAACAAGAGGAGTTAGCAGTGCAGTTAGCCAGTGGCAGTGCAAACCATCGCAAAGCAAATGGAGAAGACTGATTACTACCACACATTGAACCTGGAACTTACAGTTGAAACCAAAGGACAGTCAGTTTACATCATGTCTATCTGTGGGGACAACAGGTTAAGATCCCGCTGCCCCAGCCCAGAGTGCCATTGACAGAGTGCTGTACTGAGAGCAATATAAGCATGCTCCTGAGAGGCTGCAGTTGCTTAAGCAAAAAGCTGCTCTAGCACAAAGTGAGAATTAGCTTGTATTTTACCAGGCAAACAGACAAGAGCTGAAGACATGCCCATGTAAAATATTTCCATACTTAATGTCCCTGCA
>NW_010390034.1:22991-26332 GCF_000710305.1 Buceros rhinoceros silvestris | reverse complement strand
CTCGGAAGCGCTGGCTGACACCCTGTAAGAAATATTCTGTTAAAAATTGTCAACTGCTGAGAAGCTTGAACCTTCGCAAGCTGACAAACTTTCAGTAAACCAAGAGGAGGTTTCTGAAGGATTTTAGTTAAGGATTTTAGAAGGTTACAGCCTTCTTCATCCTAATGCTTTCATACTTATACAATAAGTACAGTGCCCAAGGAAAAAAAAGGTTATTGATCCAAGTGTTTTGAGACATAACTGGTTATTAATGGGACCCAGTAAGAAATATTATCCTTTGGTTCAGTGCAGTGTAATTAAGGATATTAATCAAGTCCATGTGTTTTCTTGTGCAGATTCTTGTCTTTACTGTCAATAGTAGCTTGGGATTCAAAAGGATAATGAATACTGTAGCTAGTATAGGAATAACAACATAGAACACGAAAAAATACAGCCATCAGTTATCAAATGCTGGTAAGATCATTCATTTCATTTTCTTAAAAAAATCATTTATCTTTGAAATACAACAAATTGTCAGGACTGGAAATGGCAATGGTAAAAAGCAAAGGACACTGGCAGCCAACAGCATTTCTATAGCTGAACACAAGTTGCTAGAAACTTTTTAACAAATTGCACATCTAAACAGTAAACCAACATCACACAGAAGTCAAAGGAAAAAGCACACTCCCTATCCTAAAATATTGTCTCCTTGGCAAAGGAAATACCACTGAAAACCACTATCAACAAGAATGGCTCAGGGCATTGATTCTGTAATATATATATATAATCTTCAAAATAAGAAAATTAGTAATTCTGATAAATCACAGCGTAAGATGACCAAATCCCATTGCACTATGCATTTCTGTTACAATGTGTTGGAATGTCATTACATGAGCTTTCATTTTAGGAACATGATACTTAACAGCATCCCTGTTGGGAACAATCTCAGGAGGAAAGCACTGAAAGTGAGACATACGTTTTCTAGTTCATCAAACTAATTTTCAACCAAATTCAGGAACCTCAGAAGAATGTGTGCAGAAGGTCTTTGTGCTGTATCGGTGCTGTAACTTTTAACAGAGCATTTGACATGTTTATCTATCTCATTTATATGCTTTCCCCTTCACCAACAGGGTTTCACCAGCTCTTCTCAATACAATTAATTTTCAGAGGCTTGACTTTCTTTTAAGTCTACATTTGAACACTTGACTCTTTAGCACTTGTATGGATTGTCTGGCTCATAGGTCACAAACAAGTTTCAGTAATGTCTAGTACATGCAGGCTACTCATGGGGGCTTGTAGGCGCTATCTATGCAGAGACAAACCATGAGGAGTTGTGTAAATAGCTCAGTCCCAAGCTGTCCATAAGCTATAGACCAAACTGGGCAGACAGCACCACATCGTTCAAAGAACCAGAACCTGAGCTGAGCCTTGAAATCCCTCAGCAAATAATACACTCTGAGTTACAATCTGAAAGTTCAGTTCAGGCAACTGAACTTTCTTCAGTTGCCTGAGAAAGTAAGATAAAGAGAAGCTGGAGGATTTCAGTGCTGGTTTCAGCCAGCAACCTTATGTATCCAAATGATCACAAGATCAGCGTAAGAGAAATAAAAAGCAGAGCATACAGAAGTGAATCGCACCCATGGATGAATAAAGAATGAAAAGGGGAAAATCCGTTACATCGCCTTATGTATCCAAATGATCACAAGATCAGCGTAAGAGAAATAAAAAGCAGAGCATACAGAAGTGAATCGCACCCATGGATGAATAAAGAATGAAAAGGGGAAAATCCGTTACATCGCCAAAGTTAAACGCTCCAAATGGTATAATCCACTCAGGCATAGTCTTGCCCACAGTCACATAAATCAGGGGATTAAAACCCTACGGTTTGGGTTAGGAGTTGGGAGTCACCTCTCCAATGCTACATCTTGCTGTTGTGGAAAGTCTTCTGCCTTGGTAAGGACACTGACCAAAGTCGCTTTTCTGAGACCAAGAGCCCTTACCTGGAGGGTAAGCAAATATTTAGCATGCTGTAAGTTTGTAACCGTGGGTGATTAACTAACACACATATAATATTTAGCATGCTTTGAAGGTTGTGTCGCAGGTTAAAATTACGAGGCTGTTAAAACCAAAAGGGTTTTGCAACTGCACAGGTTTGGAGGGAATGTAAACCCACCAAACCCTACACAAAAGGGAGCTTAGCAGCTCCTTATGGCTTGTTCTTGGCTTTTGTTTACGTGAAGGAAAAAAAATGTGATACACAGAGTTTAACTTAAAGGGGGTGTAAACAGAAGCATTTTAATAGTGAACACAATTAGACCCATAAAGCAATCATTTAAAGTTGGACAGGACCGGTCAAAAAGAAGAGAAAGAGAGATAGAGAGAGAGATATTAATAAATACATAAATAGATAGATGCATACATAACTACATTCCTTCTCCCCACCGAATCAACATCCCTGCTTAAACAAAGGACGTGCCACATGGCTGCCCAGCTGGAGTGGAAGGTTGTGGGTAGAGTCGCCAAAGAAGTTTTTAGCCTCCAGGGTCCAGCCCACGAACAAACCGTCCCAGCAAACAGAGTCTTTCCTCTCACCAGTGGTAGAAGACCGGATCATATCTTCTCCGCGGTAGTTCATCAGTCCCTCTGTCAGGCAGACGACAACCATCGGATCCCGGCAGAACTCGTCACCAGCTTTGTGGGCAGCGATTCCGTCTTGGCATTAGCGATCTCTTGATGTGTGGGGGAAATTGTTCCGCATACCCCTTTTTCCACCCCCTTGAGGCAAATGGGAAAGTGTTTGCAAAAGGGAAGTAATTTACTGCTACACGGAGGCTCTGCAGCGTTCTGTCTCTCTGTGTTAGGAGTCTCTCTCTCGGGTCTCTGTCGGGTAAACTCAAATACGTGCGTTCCAGGGAGTAGCGCAAACTCAGCTTTTTATGGGCTTATTCGTGGAGGCGTGTCTGACTATCTCGACTCCCAATCAGGGAGCGAAGAAGGTTGGCGCTTCTCTTCCCAAAAGTCGTGAGAAAACTTTCCCGCACTTTGGGGAAAAGGAGAAGGAGTACAAAAGCTCACCCCACCCTGCCAGCACCATTTTAACCGGTCACAGGTTGTTATAACATATTCTTGCTTTTAAGTTGTAATACTTCATTATTCCGTTGTGCCTGTGAAAACCTGCAATAGTGGCATGTGAAAACCTGTACGTGAAGCTCAAATAAATTGTTTGCTTGCGCCCTTCCGTTAAATCTGTAAGCAAAGTTTGAATAAAGAGTTTCCTTGAACCTTGCAGTCAGGTCTCTTTTTGCTGCAGCACTTAACTGGTAGAATAACACTACTGTATCAAAACACACAGTAGTTCAGCA
>NW_010390034.1:11330-22891 GCF_000710305.1 Buceros rhinoceros silvestris | reverse complement strand
TCAGCAGGGGATCAACATTTCCTTGTGCCAAAGTATCCTGAATAACTAAATTCACCCTGATTTTCCCCAGTGGCAGCTAATGCCTATGTATCAGCTACTGGCCAGCTGGCAGCTTACTGAGAGGAGAGTGTCTTTTCCAACACATGCTAATAGTACAGAGGACTGTGGAAGCAGAAAATTGCTGGAGAAATGGAGTGCACTAAAATCTGTAGAGCATGCAGTAATATTCATATACAGCAAACTGTACAATAGAGTAACTTGATACACCAAGTCTACAGAGGCCATACGCACTAACTGGCTATTGTACCAGTGAATTCTATCCACAGCAGTGCTACGTCCCTGGGAAAAGGTGAAACATCCTTAATTTCCCAAGGCAAGCCTAATTCAGTCACTGTTCTAAATGACATGAGTAGCATGTGAATATTAGACGCAAGCATTTGAAATATGCTATCTACCATTTGGAAATTAATAATCGTGCCAAACACTTCGATTTGCATATAGCATCTAGTTATACAGCTTTCCAGACTGAGTATCAAAGCCTAGAGAGATAGTGGTGAGTTTGATTCTGGTTAACATTTGTTAATATATCACTAACTCAAGAGATCTTTATTTCTTCCTTTGGACATATGCCCAACTGTTCATACTCCACAAATGAATGCCTAAAACAAAGAACATGTTGCCTTATTGCATACATATTCATAGCTATCTTCACATTAATTTGCCACAAAAGCTAGGCATAAGATTACTTATGCCTAGTAAAAGGAGGTGAAACATCCCCATAAAGCCTATCTGCTGATTTTCGCTGCAAGCCATTCAGAACTTCGACCATTTCACAAATCCATGTCCCACGTCTACTAACAGATACTCAGTCTGGGTTTTGCTCTTGCTCTCTTAGATGTCGCATAGGGTGTAGCAAACCTCTAAAACTGCAGCAAGGTGAAGCTCTCTTGCCATTTGTTGTAACTGAGCTTTCAGCAAATATGTATTCAGTCATTGCCTACAAATTCTTAGCACAAACCTAAACCACATTTATCTGCAACTGAAGTGCCCAATGATAAGGTTTCATAAACCACAGTAAAAGCTAGGTTTTCAAGTATCAGTGGATGGAGAATCACAGCACTGGTCTCAATTCTAGTAGCATCTCAGAAAACCTCCTTTTCTGAAAAGAAAATCGGGGGGAGTTTTAAAATTCTAACACCAGACACTTTTTCAGGTTAGTCCACCCATAAGAACTAATTCAAAGCAGTTAACCAGTCATATTAATGTGGCAGAGAAAGCCCCACCATAGGATGCCTGATTCAGAAACAAATAAAAGAGATATGAACTCTTCCTGTTACTTCAGGGCTATCAGGAAAGCCCATGTGTGTGGAGCAGTTAATAACCCAAGACCTTAGGATCCATGTCCGTGCATTCCTCATGTAACACTTTACACAAAACATCTTGCCCTGCCTACCCTGGATTAGGTCTGTGCATGTTTTCAGCAAGGTCTCCTGAAGTTCTCCTGGCATCAGTAGTTCTCCCACATCCTCAGTGTAACTCCCTGCTGTCACTCAGGATTTGTTTGCTTCTGGTATCCTGAGATGCAGAGTCCCATGGGAGCTACTCATCTCTCAGGAACCCTTGTCTTCTGTTGACTGATATAAAACCAGGCTGAACAAGTCACTCGGTGCGCAGTAATGGAAATGCCCTTCTCAGCTCAGTGGGATTGCTATTGCAGCACACTGGCATTGGTAGACGAGAACTTACAGGACACGTACACGTGCTCAGTGGCAGGAAGTCACATATCGCTAAACTCAGTCAACATCTAACACGCATTGCTTTAGGGAATCTGGGACGGGACATACCTATGCCTTAGCATCAACTCACTCTCCCTCAGAATAATTTCAAGTTGCTTTTCGAAAGACACCTAGGAAAGCTGAATTTTTGAGACTTCCTAACAGGTTTCTTCAGATACAATCTGACATACTTTTCGGATGCTTTAGCCATCACCTTTCCCGTCAGTAAGTTCCCAAAGAGACACGTGACAAATCCTGGCCATAGCTATGCTTCAGCTACAACAGCTTACTACAACCTATTAATTTATGCATAACTGCTACAAGGGCATTTGCTTCCTGTTTATGTCAGCTTTGTTTTTTACATCTTACCCTAGTTATGTACTAACATTTCCTTTCATAAAAAAAGCTGCTTTGTCTTGGCTGAACAACAGAAACTGAGCAAAAACAGCACACAAAGAAATGATTCAGTAGATAAGTGAATGACTAACATTAGCAATACTATATAGATTGGTTTCCCAAAAGAGTTTCAATGCCAAAAGGCTTTGCCATGGGGACAGCAGAAATGACACACCATAATTGTTGTTTCTGAAATTCTCCAGATCTGATTATTGGCACTAAAATTATCACCTTATTTTACCAAACTGAATCAATGAGCTATTCTTGCTGGAAGCAGCGAAGTGCTAATAGCGTGTTGTTAATGATATTCACTGCACTAAATGCTTGGGCCTTCACAGGAAACAACTAACTCTGCTGCTGGTAAATTCTGCCCAATGGCCTCTGCAGCAAATGACAATTTGCAAAGGAAAAAGCTAGTGATGAATCCGCCTAAAAGAACAACACGATAGCAAAATGCCAGAATTTTAATAGAATGTATGTATTATGTATGTGGCTAGATTTTTCCATCCTTTTAAAATATCAACATTGGTGGCCCTCTAGCAAGCAGGAATATCTCAGCCACAACATAAAGAAAACCAGTTTTAAGTTACTGAGAAAAGTTTACTAAAATGCAAAAGGACACATTTCCTTGGTAAGTGTTCTCGCCTTACCAAGAGGGGCAAGATTCCCACAATTTTCAACTCCAGAATGGTAAGATTCCCGTGCCCAAAGAAAACTCAGCAAAATCGATTTGACCTAAAGAAACACACACAAAATTACAGCCCTCATATATAAGGGAAAAAAATTGTCTAGACCTACATGTTTTCAGTACAACACCCCAGTAACCTTTGATTTCTCCATAAAACTTCCTTTACCGTCATAGCACGCCCCACCAAACTGCACAGAGAAAGCAAAATGAAAACTCTTCTTTAACAGAAAACATCACTTTCCCAGGTTCATAAGACACCATCATCTTAAATCTTTTCTAAATACTTTTGAACACAAAACCACATTTGGATTGTTTTTGACATTATTATTTCAAGTTGACATACAGAGATAAACATGATACTGCTAAACCACCCCTACAGCATAAAGCACTCAAAGAACAAAGCAGAGATTTGTTTGGGAGATTATTTTTACCTGTTTTGTATCATATTAAATCAAGATACTTCAGATTTTCAGAAAAGAGTATGAGAGTGACTCCAGCCCCACAAGTGCAAAGGTCATGGCAATTACATAAAATGAACTTAAAGACATCAATATTAATCCAACAGAAATAGTCTGTTAAATATTCCCAGCAAACTCAATTCACATCTCCTTTGGACAGCATAAGGTTTAAATACGACCAGCAATACAAAAACTTTAATTCCCTCCTGCACCAGCATTCCATTATTACCATTTAATTTCATTTCTATTCATATTCCATTTACTGAGGAGCAAGTCCATTCATAAGAACAGATGAGGGAATTCAGTCATATTGAACAACACTCCCTTCCAAAACTTCAAATTATCTATTTAAATAAAACAAACATGGACCTACAATAATTAAAACCAAATATATATATATATATTTTAAGAATTAAAATCCTGCATCCTGCTCTAGAGAAGACCATGGCTTTGTGCTCATTCTCACCTCACTCCTTCAAGTGCAGAGGGACACAGCTATTGAACTCTGTGGCCTGAGCCATAAAGAAGATATAATGTCCACAGCAGCCACCTCTGCTTCCCCCATCATCAGTGACACTACTGTCCTCCATATCTATATACGTATTTGTTGGACTTCAATCACTTCCCTTTTTGGCGCTAATAAAAACCCTAAGCCAATGAAATCTTTTTGATGAAAACTGACTAATGAGAAAAGAAACCTCTTGGCACCAGCTAGGCTGTCCCATTTGACATATTCCCCTTCAGTTCAGAGATTTCAGGTTCACGACCAAAGCAACTCTGATAGCATAGAAGCAGTTTCATTCTCCTCCATGATTTGTATTCACAAAGAAACAGAAGCACTGGCAAGTTTTATTAAACTGCAGTACTTCAATAAAAGAGCCCCAGATATGTGAATAGAGGATCAGTGACTAAATAATTTGTTCAGAAACCTTTTGATTTTACCATATTATTAAACAAATACAATAAATTGTAAAGGAACTTCCTTTCAATTAACCAAGTGTAGAGCAATTTAACCTTTGTACAATTACCCACATCTATTCTGTGCTTCTTAATTCTTGCCCTGTCCCATCCCAAACTGCTTTTCAATAGATCTCTGTGATTCTGAAGATGTGTCTTCTTTTCCTTCTCTTGATCCTCACCCTTCCTTTTGGGCAGATGAAAACCACCTGTTTTGATTGTTTGTTTCTCTAATAGTGCTGATAGCCTTAACAGTAGCACAGCTGCATTACTATTTGCCTTCATTAAAAATCGTCAGTAGTTCACCACTTGTTCTTATTTTAAGTGTTGAATTTTTACAGCCGTTGGAATCATACCTGTTTAATGGCTGACAACTACTTTTGCTGCTTCTTTGTGTTTACTTTTACTCGCAGTACAGCTATGCACCATTCTTAGCTCAGCTTGCAGAAATATTTCTCATTTACAGCTATATCTGTTGGCACAAGCCTTTCCAGCCCTGGAGAGAGATGGAGGAACGAAGTATGAAAGGGATGTTATAGAAAGAGAACCTGACATGTTGCTCAGTGTTTATGGTTTAGTCTGGCATCGCCAGCCAGCCATCCAGCCAGAGCATGCAGAAGGTGAGTGATATAGCACTTCAGAACAAGCACTAACAGAAATACAGGAAAAGTTTTTTCCCTCTCTCTTATCACTTAACAAAAACCCAAACACCAAAAAAAAACCAACAACAACAAAAAAAAAAAGAAGAAGAAGAAAACAGCTTGGAACCGACATCACTGAAGCAGTGAACACACAGTAATGGATTTTGTATAAAGGAATCAATTGGGGCTTCCTGCATGGTGGTGGCTTTCTGATTCTTGCAGGTGCACAGTGCAGGTCACACTGCCCCTCGTTGGTTTCTCACAGATGTTATGATGGATACAGCAAGCAAATATTATCCAACTCACAAGCCTTGCATCACTCTAAAGGCTGGTCCTGATGGACATCAAATTCCTCCTCAGGCAGCCAAAAAGCACATTACACTGACATGCGGCAGCTGCTGAGAAGATAAGTGTTTCCTGGCAAGCTGTCAGGTCACCTGTAAATGCCTTTGAATCGGAACAACACAGGGAGGAAGGAATGCCAGGCAGAGACGATGGCATGAAGATTCCCCCTGAGCTTCACAGGTCCTGTGCCAAATGTAAATAGGCCTGCAGCGCAGCCTCGCCCACCTAGAAATGTTCAAATCACTAACAGTACAAATTTCCACAGACCACTCTACATTAAAGGCAGAGACACAGCAGCCTGATCTGTGGCTGGAAACACTACAGTACAGAAGCAACTGATCTTGCTAAAGAGCTGCTTCCAGCCTGGAGACAGACAGGGAAAATGATGACATGAACTTCGTAGGACCAGCACATCAGGGAAAGTCTCTGTGCATGTTGCCCCTATGACCTAGTGTGATTCAGGCACTCCTGTAGGGCTGTTCTAGCCCAGCCATCATTATCTCTTCACCGTCCTGGATACAGCACTCAAATGCACTACTCTCACATTCACAGCAAGGTCACAAGTCATTCTCCAGTTCTCGGACCTCCTACAGAAGTTGTGCAGACCTCAGAGAATGTACGAAGGTTATGAACACCAGCAAAACCTGTCAGGCTGTTACTATAACCAGATGCTGGATGAACTCAAAGATCAAGTGCAAATTACACAGGACATTCCTAGCACTGGGTCTTGAAACATAGCTGTCGTTAGCTGTAGTATTAACCACAGGTGAGGATGCATGCAGTGGCCTGAGCACGGGTGGGATATGAGAAACAGAAGACCAGACACACAAGTGTTGCCTTCCAACTCAATTCCCAGGTACCTTGGAGGCAAACACAACCACAAATTTCCCCCAGAGACATCTCTTTGTAAGTGAGCTTGTATCTGACAATTTACATAGAAATCACACAGGGAAATAAAACTAAGGTAATTTGGAATATGAGACAATATATCTGAAACAACATGTTGCCAGTTGAGGCAATAAATGAGCTGATCGCATAACAGGATAAAATCTGATAGAGCAGATACATGTAGATCCTGCATAACTATTCTGGAAACTAGAGCCAGAAGTCAGTCTTCTGAGTTAAATGTTCCTGAGATGCTGTATGCTATAAAGGGCACTACAGAGCCAAACAGAATTTCCTCCCAACCTTGTGACATCCTATAGAACTTGCCGTAGAATGTACTAGCTACCATTCAGGCTATTCAGTGAGCATGAGTGGTTTTGCACACAACACACTTATCTGTCTTTATGCATCAATTCGTATGACTGCCATCAGCATCTGCAATTTCATCAGCTAGGAATTAAAACAGCAGCTTTCGATACAAGTGCTACAGGGCATATGCTCAATGGTGTCAAGAAAGAACATATCCTCCTTGCACACTATTATACAATTACAGGTAAACGTATTATGGGGATTTTTATCTTCATTTGATGCATCTGGTATAAATCAACATCGTGGGCAGGATACAAGATCAGAAGGGTCATTGGGTCTTCCCTGACGCAACAAATAATTTGCTTTGTATCAAGTGAAGCACTTCTTTTTTTTCTTCCACAATTACAGTATCTCCATTCAGCTGCTTCAGTTTTCCTTGAATTGCTTTCTTGCAGCTCCTTCACTGTGTCAATCACAAAGCAGAAGCTAATCATTCAAGAATGTCTTTTCCACTCCCCCTCAAATCTGCTCAATAGGATTCAGGCAAAGAGATCAAAAAGCTAAACTCAGCAACTTATTCTGACTCTCCCCATTGCCTTCCTATCACCAAGGGGGTAATTTTTTTCACTTCACATATAAAAAAAAAAAATTTATAATGGAGTTTATTTAGACTTTCTTGCTTTAAGTAAGCAAATTTTTAATCTATTACATACCTTCCTGTAATGTAGGTTTGATGTTAATGGGTTCTAAAGTGGGTAATAATTTTCTAACTGACCTCTTCAATCAGATTACATCATATTATTGACCATACTGTTTAGTTTATAACCACAATTATGTTGTGGAAAAACATCTCTTGCAAGTAGCACATTTGTAAGTGTCCATTAAGGCAAAGGATGACAGGACTGCATGTTTGGCACTTTTTTAATATTTCTTTTTACCTTGCTGGCAGTATTCCCTTCAGCTATCCATTTGTGTGGTTCTGGGTGCCTACTGTCTGGGATTTTTGTTTTGTTTTGAAAAGTTGCTGTGCTGTGCTATGAAAGCAACAAAGTCTAAACTATACAATCACGGTAACTTCTAAAAAAAAAAGAGCAACCAAATCCACCAGGCATTCCTCAGGTTTTTTTCAATGATTCTTCTGGTGACCACAACATTTCTTCTTAAGAATAAACTCTGGACATTGTTTTATAGTGACAATTAACAGGAATTCTTCAAACAAACTTTTGTAAGAAAATGACCGTTCATGTGCTCTTTTCAGCACCCGTTTGTGCATTCAATAGCTGCATTCAGCAGAGATTTTTGAGCTCCTTGTAATCCTAAGGAGGACTGGTAGCTCATGGTCAGGCACTCGACTGAGACCAAGGCTGATCCAGAATGTCCCCAGGCCCTCAGGGGCAAAGTCGTCCAGAGTGTTTCAAACCTCAAGTTTCTCAGGCAGTGGTTTCATTTACCTTTACCACAGTTCACTGTGGTGCCATTACAACTTTCTTTGAGGGCAGTCTGTGATCAGACAAGTAATCTGAATATAGAATACAAATCTGAAAAACAACAGCGGAGAGAAGCAAACAGACTGGGAACTGGTTTTCCTGCCAGAGGAGTCAATTTTTCGCTGCTAGAGCATCAATTTGTGTCATCAAGCCCTCTAGTGTGGCTTTTGCAAAAACACTTTTCTCCTAATACGTCAATTGTTCCTCTTTAAAATTAGGGTATTTCCCTCACTGCCCTCAGTTGTTCCTTTGTTCATCAAGTTTTAAGGTTTTTCAAGGCAAGATTTATATTTACGTGTTGTTCAGCATAGTAGGTTCCCAATATTAACTGTGAATATTAAAAATGAAAATACATTCCCATAAAATTTCAGTTTCATGACATGAGGATCCCAACTAATACAGCTGCAGCATTTATGACAGGCAAGCAAGTGAAAAAAAAACCTGTCTTCCATTTCCATTTTATTGCACATCACTGAGTGTTCAAATTGTATTTCAGAGTTGCAATTGAAATGTTAAGCACAGAAAAGTAAAGGCAAATACTAGAAAGAGAAGTAGTGCTGTCAGCTACATATTATTCTTCTCTAGTTTTCATTTCTAGTGATGATCCAAGCTGTTTTCCTCCAGTTCAATGAATATAAATATCCGGATATTCTCTCTCTCCCTAACATGCTTTTTGTCTGCGTATGTTCACTATGAAATGACTGACTGATGCTGAGTTGTTGGCATTTTATTACAAAAATCTTCTTTCCATACTATACAAAGTTTTCTCCCATTGCAGTTGTAATAACTTTTCCAGCATTGCCTACACAAAATGAGATTCTAACTGTTGCTAAATCTGTTACTAAACGCCTACTGAATTTTAATGCAAAGCAATTTGAGTAATCTGTACCCTGCAGTAACTTGTTCATTAGGCTAGGCTTTTATGCACCTAAATTATCCAATATAATTTGGATTTCTGGAAAATATTTCTTCACTATGTACACAGAGATTATTCAGTTCTTAGACAGGAAAACATCAACTAAGAGTTAAACTGGAATTCCACTCATCTGCTCATTGTTGTCTATTTAAACTAGGCTGCACCATATTTTTTAGGAAATGCAAACATGGTATGAAATAAGTTTAAAAACCATGTATTTCTAGCATACCACAGCAGAAGGACCTGAGTAAGCTCTCATGTCCACAGAATCATGGAATCATTTAGGTTGGAAAAGACCTTTTTTTTATTTTTTTTACAACGAGGTTTGTGAAACACTGGAACAGATTGCCCAGAGAGGTGGTAGATGCCCCATCCTTGGAAACAATCAAGGTCAGGTTGGATGGGGCTCTGAGCAACCTGATCTAGTTGAAAAAGTCCCTGCTAATTGCAGGGGGTTGGACTAGATGACATTTAAAAGTCCCTCCCAACCCAAACTATTCTGTGATCCTATGATCATTAAGTTTGGTTACAAACCAAGCACTGTCAAGTCTACCACTAAACCACATCCCTAAGCACCGTGTCTACACATCTTCTAAATACTTTCAGGGATGGTGACTCTACCACTTCCCTGGGCAGCCTGTTCCAATGCTTGATAAACCTTTTGGTGAAGAAAGTTTTACTAATGTCCCATCTAAATCTCCCCTGGCACAACTTGAGGCCATTTCCTCTTGTCCTATCACTTGCTACTTGGGAGAAGAGGCTGACATGCAGCTACATACTTTTTAGGAGCAACATATACTACCACCATGCTGCACTTACGTGACCCATTGCTCTAGGATGACAATACTGTTTCAGGTGCTAGTTCGGGTAAGGCCTTTAATGGGGTACCCAGAGTCCACTTTACAGTGTGTTATCATTCACTGTTCCCTTACATACCCCTCATGTATTAATGTAATAGCAGATTAAAAGAAACCAAAAGCAGAAAAAAAAAATTCTCCCCTCCAAAACTCTCCTTTAGAATACTTCATGCCCACTCAGCACTAGATCAGAGGCAGCTAAACAGATGACTACTGTCTGCACTGCAGCGTTGATTTCAAAAGTCTCTGTGACTCTATTTTTTAAAAAAAGCACCATTATATATTACCTACAAACATAGGAAACAGTAAGAAACTTCCACTTGAAGTAAACATGCAATGATGGGAAGGTAAAGAAGTGTAAATCTGTACATTCAAGTACCACCTCAATATTGAAACCTCCCTGCTACATTCTGTAAAGCTCCTCTGAGTTTTTCAGACAGAAACAAAAGGTTTCTGCCAAAAGTTAATTTGCTTTACAAAACAAATATTTTATTGAACTTTTGATTTGAATTTTCAATTTAAACAAAATATGATTTTTAAGATTTTATTTTCAAAACTACTGATTACAAAAACATTGTTAAACATTCTTCCTTTCTTTTCCCTCTTTTCCCTATGCCTTTGAGTGCTGTAGAGATGTGTAATGGTTAGAGTCTCTTTCTTCTCACTCTTTTCCAAACTCTTCTAACACTGGAATAGCCAGATTAGATATTTCAAAATTTACAAAGTAGAAGAGACTGTTCTGTTTTACCAGTTAAGATCCACTCGCAAAAGTAGCAAGATTAACGTACAGATGTATGTGGTTTTCCAAGATTAATATATATATGTAATTACAGTGTATGTTATGAAGATGGTGGTTTATAATCGGAATAAATTGATTAGCAAGTCTGAAGTACAGCAAGAAGCAATTATTGTACTTGGCATCTGACTTCCTCATTTAACAGACAGCTTTATACCAGGAACCCTACTTATATGTTGCTGAGACTTTGGTGATGGTTACTTGATCTTAAAAGCTTCTCTTTAGCTCTCACATGTCAATACATTCTTTTGAAAAGAAAAGATCAGCGAAACTGGGTTGTTACAAGCCTTGCTCAAATGTAAAGGCAATCTTCATAGACAACACACCAAGACTATAAAATTAAAGAATGAACTCTAGCTAAATGAAGTAATGGTCCTCGAGTGGAAAGTCAAAACACAATTAGAATTCACATACTTATTTCAAGATCAATATTTTTCTACCCATTTGCTGAGGAGGCTTTTATGAAATTTAAGCACAGTTCAATTTTAAATACTCTTACCGCCAAAGGGTATGGTAGGCTGTATTAATTCCTTTCCTTTTTTAAATCAATAATTAGATTGCCAATTTCCTTAAAGTGCTTTGGAAAAAAAAGGAAGGAGGATGGAAGCTATATTTTACTGTTCTACAGCACGTGTTGAAACACTCAGTAACTCATGCCACCACACTTAACAAAGATGACAACACATGGAGTCAAGATAGAAAGAGGTCAAAAGCAAATATGAAACATTTTCCTCACAAATTTTACTAAATAAATAAAGGTTCACCATGGCAGACAGCACTCAGATCTGAATCCAATCCTTGCTTTAAGTCCACCTTCTCAGTGTACTATGCACCAAAAGAGTAAGACTGAAGCAAAAAGAGATTAAGTGGATGCTGGCTTCTTGAGTGTTAAAGTGATACCAGCATGATTTGTTAGCTAAAGGTAGGGGAGAAGTGAGGGGAGGAGAGAAGCTACCCAGCCACCATACAGATAAATCATGCCTTTGCATGGTATCATCCAGTACCATCCAACCCTATTCACCATGTACTCCAAAATGAAACGTACTGCTGG
>NW_010390034.1:9467-11211 GCF_000710305.1 Buceros rhinoceros silvestris | reverse complement strand
AGTGAATTGTCTTAGAGGGAAGAACTGTGACTTAGAGAATGTCACCAGTTGACTGATGCTGGCCAATCAGGGGATGAAACCTCTCTCTAATTAACCCTCTTTCTGTTCCAGAAGAAAGGGTTAAGAAAAGAGATGGCAAGAAAGAAAAATTTTGTGAGTCCTCTTAAGTTTGGCAAACTGAAACAGTTTGAATAACAGCAGAAGGATATTATCTACAGAAAACCGAACAAGAGATTAACAGGTTTTACATAGGATGAGAAACCTGGTGGGGCGAGGGTTAAAGTGTGGTTAAGGGAACAAAAATGATAAAGCTATCAATCTGTTCAGCAGCAGCAGCAGAAATTGCTGCAGACCCAGCAGAATACATGGAAACATCTTCACTTTATAAAGTACAACAGGAGAAGGCCATTCCTTTAACTTTGGAGAAGGTACTGAGCGAGTAAAAAAAAAAACGCAAGCAAAAAACGAGTCTTTTCAAAAATATCAGAAAATTTGAGCATGACCCATACAGAAAACAATTCAATTTCTGGAGCATACATTTTGCATGAGGCTTTTGCTTCAGGAATTGAAGATTATTAAATAAAAATATTTTATTGGATTCAGGAAATCCAACCAAAAAATTATTGAAGGCTAGAGAGTATTAAGGGGAATTATCTGTGATATTTGCCCTGATATTCCATTATTCCTAAGGCATGTGGTTTTATCTCAAGCACATAGAGGATACTGGATTAGACGGACCATTGTGTGCAATACACTCATGGAATAAGACTGGATATCCAAAAAATCAACCATTGTGCAAAAAAGAAAAGAATCGCAAAGGAATATTTCAAGTCATTGATTTTTGTCAAAGTTAAGGTTGCCAACTGATTAATAGAAAAGTTCCATAGACAAAAACTTAGAATATTGTCCTGATAAAAAGAGATGAGGAGCGCTGAAGTTTTCCTGTGAATCACAAATTTTGCACTCCAAATTCATTCTGGAAAAGAAGAGTGGAATGATAAAGGAGTCATTGGTTGAAGGAGGAAGGCAGAAAATACCCGCTTTTCGTTCATAATGATTTATATCATTAACACATTTGCAGTATTTGAATTCCATGTTAACTAATACTTCTCTAATACATGAAATATTAGTGTATTAATGCATAATAATTCTAAAAAGCAATAGCGAAAGTTCATATCTAGACAATCAAGCCAATAATATTGTGCATCCTTTTATTAGCGATCAAAAAATTAAGCAATGATTA
The DNA here is from genome assembly GCF_000710305.1 of Buceros rhinoceros silvestris. Lineage (NCBI taxonomy): Eukaryota > Metazoa > Chordata > Aves > Bucerotiformes > Bucerotidae > Buceros > Buceros rhinoceros. The sequence goes on along the minus strand of NW_010390034.1, from coordinate 9,968 downwards.
TTCAGCATAAACTAATATTCGGTGTAGACCCCTATACAACTTACTGTATCCTATATGGGAAAACATACTCATTTCTTCTGAAAAATCCTGACACTGCAGACACTGCCTTGAGGTAGGGGTCTTTTGTCCTCTGTCTGTAGGTCCCATAAAACTCTTGAAATTATGAATTAGATTACAAAAGCACAAGTCAATCACAGATGGCCAAGGAAATGTCTTTTTCAATACACCGCTGAGTCCTCTGGCTTCTTTCCTCTATTCCACTAATTCTAAATAAGTTTTGATGCAATAAGAAGTTATGACTTTGTTTCACCTATTACTCGTGGAGATTAAGCCTCTGGGAGCATATAGGTGCCTCCAAATAACCCTGGTGAGTAGGCTGGAGCAGAGTCCAATACTAGAAACTCTCTTTTACGTTATGCAAGAATCACAAATGCTCCTCTCCTGTATGAATGGGAGGTCCTGTTTGTGGATTCTTGCAACTTCCTTGCATTGCAGCAGGAA
>NW_010390034.1:0-9395 GCF_000710305.1 Buceros rhinoceros silvestris | reverse complement strand
CAGGAATAAAGCAAGTAATGCCTAATCTTTGCTGGTGGATAACTGCACAAAAAAAGGAAAAGAAAAAACCACCGCAGTTAGTAATGAACAGCAGGTTTCTGAAAGAAGAGATAACAGTAGTTGCAGAAATTGATCGATTTGCAGGTTTGGTTTACGAAGGAGGCACCTAGCAGGATCTAGTTTTAATCTGCTTTAGAGAAAAAACTACATGGCTTTTGGCATCAGATAAATACCAAAAGGAGACTGAGAAGATTAATTTGTTTTATTTTACTGAATACCCTTCATTATTATTCCTGGAAAAATGCACTCAGGCAGCTAATAAGGCAAGTATCTTAACTCTAATGGACGTAAATGTTGTATTAGGTTTTGGCATTAGAAAATGAAAGCAGAGGTGTCTTAAAGCTGGATGACTTATTAAATACTATCTTCTGCAATGTTAATTGAACAACAAAAGACATCAATATGCCTGTGAAGATCTCCTCAAGTATTAGCAACTTTCCCTGGTGACTCAACAATACTGAACAGGTGAACAGCTGCTTAGAAGTGAAACCTGGAGGAGTTTTATTCGACTTAATAACAGACTTAATAACAGAAAAATGGAAGGTTATATTACAGATCAATGCACAGGCTAAGGAAACCTCACAAACTTTGATTAGAATCAGAAGAATTGACGGCATTAATTAATTCACAGTTGTTGAAAAAAATGCTCTTTTTTGTAACTGAGATGGACTAGAAATGCTCTGCTCTGAAATACAATAGCAGTGTCAATTATAAGTATCCTGCCCCTGCAGAACTTGTGAATTCTATTTAAGCAGCCACTTGAAGATATCTTAACTATTTCTTTTGATTCTCAAACATTTAGTGACATGATAGTACCTAGCTGTACTGAATATAATTCCTATTTCGATAATGACACTATAATAACAAGTAATTTTTAAAACTATATTTCATAGCATTTGCAAGTATGCTCATATATTTACAGTCCCCTAACTCTGAAACTTTAACTTTGAATGTCGACGGCATATAAGAAACTACATTTGTGGACTCCATAACGTGGGTTAGCACACTAACTGCAGGGTGCTGCGCAAGGGATGCCAAGAACGAGCTGACATTCACAATGGTTTATTAGCAGAGTCCACCACTGATGACACAGAGTCAGTCTAGAAGTGAAAGTTATTTTTGGAGGGAAAAAGGGGGAGTGGGAAAAAGGGGGAGAAAGGGAGGGGGCAGAGGGAAGGAGGGGGAGAGAAAGATTGGAGTAACTTCAGTAAGGGGCAACAGCTGCACAGTTTGTTGACAGTAAACTCTGTACAAGCAAATTATTGGGTCCCCTACTAAAAAACAAAAGCCGCAACCAAGGCTTAGAAAAAGGGGTGCAAAGGGGTGACTTGCACACCAGTAGGAGAATCTCCCATAACAGCAGAGTTTACAGCTGCAAGGCCATGGGAGCAACAGCACAAGAGCTGAAGGGGAAAATACTGTCCTTTTGGCAGATTTGGAATTTAGATATATTTATCCAGTGCTTTTATTTAGGAAAACAGAAAAAGGGAAAAGCTGAACTGTTTAGACTATACACTAAGACGAAATGTCATCTCACAACACTATCCTACCTTGACAGAAAAATTCTATCTCCATTCTTCAACATCTGCCCTAAAATAGTCTAAGCTTCTATGTCTTTTGAATGTTTCTAGCATTTTTTTTCCTACAGCACTGCACAATCCTTGTCCCCAGACCTTCCCAGAGTACAGCAGGATCTTCTGCGTAATTAAATTTCAGTTACCAAGAAGCACCTGCTAGCAGAAGTAATTCCAGAAGACTGTTTTGCATCCCTGCACAGCATTTGATACCTATCTATCAAAACCGTACTCCAAAAAAAGCATGAGCTAGGGAGGACTGGCTGCCTACAGCCTGCATGGGTGTACGCTTCACTGGATATGTAACTGGCTGGATGGCCAGGCCCAGAGAGTGGTGGTGAATGGAGTTCAATCTAGCTGGCAGACGGTCACCAGTGGTGTCCCCCAGAGCTCAGTGTTGGGGCCTGTCCTCTTCAACATCTTTATCAATGATCTGGATGAGGGGATTGAGTGCACCCTCAGTCAGCTCGCAGATGACACCAAACTGGGTGGGTGTGTTGATCTGCCTGAAGGTCAGGAGGCTCTACAGAGGGATCTGGGCAAGCTGGATCGATGGGCTGAGGCCAGTGGTATGATATTCAACAAGACCAAGTGCTGGGTCCTGCACTTGGGTCACAACGACCCCCTGCAATGCTACAGGCTTGGGGAGGAGTGGCTGGAAAGCTGCACAGCAGAAAAGGACCTGGGGGTGCTGGTTGACAACTGATTGAATATGAGCCAGCAGTGTGTCCAGGTGGCCAAGAAGGCCAATGGCATCCTGGCTTGTATCAGCAACAGTGTGGCCAGCAGGAGTAGGGAAGTGAAGCAGGGAAGTCCCCATGTACTCCGCGCTGGTGACGCCACACTTTGAGTACTGTGTTCAGTTTTGGATCCCTCACAAGAAGGACGTTGAGGTGCTGGAGCGGGTTCAGAGAAGGGCAATGAAACTAGTGAAGGGTTTAGAGAACTTTTCTTATGAGGAGCGGCTGAGAGAACTGAGGTTGTTTAGTCTGGAGAAGAGGAGGCTCAGAGGAGACGTTATCGCTCTCTACAACTACGTGAAAGAAGGTTGTAGCAGAGGTGGGGGTTGGTCTTTTCTCCCATGTTACAAATGACAGGACGAGAGGGAATGGCCTTAAGTTGCATCAGAGAAAATTTAGGTTGGATATCAGGAAAAATTTCTTTATGGAAAGTTTTTTTCTTTTTAAGTCTTAAAGACAATAAGAAATCATGTCAGCCTTCCTCCTTACTGTAGACTTGTTCTCTGTATGTTATTGGTGCCATATTCTTGGAGGGGGCGTACTTCTGTCTGCCACAGAATAAAGGTGGAGAAGGTACCTCGGTAAAACGCAGGACAGACTCGAGAACCAGGAATAGGAGAATGCCTTTTAAATCCTTCTGGTGAAGCAGAATCATTTGTGGCTGAACACCCCTGGGAGCTCTGAGCATCAGTGCCCTTATACATACTTAAAAAATAATCCAAATCTGGAAACAAATCATAAAAGAAGCGACGCTCTAGATGTGATTCCTGGTACCATTATTATGAACTCCAGAAGTGATTCTCTTATACTGATCTCTGTATGAGCATTCTACGAGGAATTGTTCCAGCACACACTCTTTTGGGGATGCACAGCAGGATGACCACCCAATTAAAATTCATGGATAGTGTTCGCAAACGCCTGGCACGTTAACCTCCTGTAACTGTTAAGCAGCACATACTGCATCTGGAAGAAGTCATATAACAGTCTTTCCATAACCATAAGTTTCCTGTAATTTTGGCCAGGTTTTCCAGACTCAGCTTTGATTTTTATCAGGAGCCATCTGGTAATTGGCTTTTCAAGCTGCATTTTCAGTTAGTTAAGGGGGCTTGTTCTTATTACTGTCTGTAGCCCAACGTCACTCTAGTGAAAGAATTCTTCTAGAAGTGGCAATGAACTTCAAGCACTTCTGAATAATTTTTCCAGCTACTGAAACTAGTGCCCGTCATCTTTTTGAGCTACAAATTCTAGTAAGTCCATTGTTTGTTTTCTGAAGCTCTTTCTGAACAAGTTCTAGTACAGATACTCTCTTCCAGCCATGTAATGTAATGGATACGGATTTGTTCTTCAAACTACATGATTCTAACACTACTACTATTTGTAGTAACAGCTGAAAATTCAGAGGGGGTGCCAGGGGAAATGGAGTGGCACCTAAGTATATCTGCTCTATCCTCTACAAGCCAAAAGTTATCATTTCATATCCAACTATCACATGGTTAACTCCCCAAGAGGTCACAAATTTACTTCCCCAACACAACAAATTCTCCTGACCGACTGTGAGACTGTGCGACTATTCTCAGGAGCTGGCAAATCAGGATTGCACATGGTCTGAAAGATGCACCTCCCTGCATAGTATTATAGCTTTCAGCACAATGGTTTTTAAAATTTGCAAAGTGACATAGCTTAAAATAAGCAATTTTGATACAGTAGTGTCTTGTAAAGTGACAATACTCTACAATTCAGCAAAGCCACCTTCCTCATTTTAGGGCTATAGGATCATTTTAGTTTGGATTTTCACAAGACCTTGAATGAGTCTGCTTATGCTCACTTTTGTGACTTTGTTTCTAGGTATTTTCGGTAATTAAAATAAGTAAAGTCTATGAGTGACTAACTGAATTCCTCAAAGTTAATCCATAAAGCAAACACACAGATTAAACAGAATTCCCACAGCTTGTGTTTCTATGATGCTGCATATATCAGTGATAAACATGTGATAAATTGAAAAGCCATGTACGTTAACATGTTTGCTATCATTTTTTGTCTACCTTGCCTGCTTTCTGCCCTCTAAAGTATTCCCCACAGGATTTTTAATGATTTTATACCCTTAAGCAACTTAAAACATCTGCAGACTTTAAAGAAAAATAATCAGCTAGTCCCTGAACAGTATTTCTTCAACTTGCTTTCAAAAGTGGTTTCCCAGGAGCTCTAATGGAAGAACTTCAGTCATGCAATAGTGACATGGTTCTGCCAGCCTCCAGGTTAGTCAGGCATCGTACATTAAGATACGGAAAAGCAAGCTTTGCATTTTCTAAGAGAGAAAAGAGCTAGTTTCCCATATTTTTGCTTTTAACCTGGAATAACCCCAGAATAATGAGCTCAGTAAACGGCGACACTCTTGGTATTTATGAACTATAAATTGTTCATACATGGTTACCTGCAAGCAAGATTTATCAGGTTAGGGTAGTGAACAACTGAAGGACAAAATAGTTTCAGCTAGTCATTTCTTAAAATATTTCTTCTCCCTCCAATATACATAAATACATTGTGCTATAATACTCTGATGAAGTTTAACATGTTGTTGACACCCACAGTTACAACTCATTCGTGCCAAATAGCACCAGTGTAATCCAGTGCTTGCAAAGTCTTCAGGATCATGCTATAACCCCCCTGACATCTAAAAAAAAAAAAAAAAATCCTTTTTTTCTATTTCAAATATTACTGCAGAGAAATTTTTAAAACTGTGAATAGTATAACTGTGATGATGTAACTCACTTGAATATTGTTTTAATTGCTAGAAGAATAAAAACTGTGGAGAAAGATAGGTGTCCTGGGCCAGCTCCGGCAGAATGACACTCACTATTACCCTCTCCTCCCTTCCTCCCCTTTCCCAAAGAAGGGAAACAGAAAAAGAGCAAGGGAGAGAGACTTACGGATTGGAAAAGAAAACTAAAACTCCTTTAATGAGAATAATGATTATAAAATTAAATATATACAAATATGTACAATACCAATACCGAACCAAACCCAACCTTCCTGATGGCAACCATATTGCCATCACCACTGATGCTGGGGAAGGCCCAGGTTGGGTTCAACAGCAGATCGGAACCGGATGGACACCAGCCACTGAAGAAGAGAGCAAGAGGGGGCAAGGCCCTCAGGTTTATGCCAAATATGATGTATATGGTATATGAACGTATATGAACACCTCGTTGATCAGTTTAGGGTCACCTGTCCAGTCCGCTCCTCCCTGCAGGCGCGGCCTCTAACTTAGTGCACCCCCAAATGTGTTACACAGGATTCAGCAGTGACCTTGGTCTTCTCAGCAGAAAGTATTAGCAAGAGCCTTTTTCTTAGAGATCCTTAGAGTAGTAACTCTAAGGATCAAGTGTTATCACTCCCTGAAGCAGACTCTGTCTGCAAAAATATGCCATTAACTTCAGAAAGTGCAATTAATTAGAAAAGACTTAACTGAAAAATAAAATCTTTGAACAGAATAAGTTCTAACTTAAACCAGCACAACAGGTCTACCCGGAATTGATTTTTTGTGGGAATTAATAAGAAGCCCAAGTTGGAACATTCGAAGTGTGGTGAGTTTCTCATACAAGAGTAGATTAAATTTTGCAGGAAAGAATATTAGAAAAGAGAGAAATCTCTCTCCCTCTCTTTCTGGCTGCTGATGCACTCAGATCTGGTCTTAAACAGGTTGTTTATGGAATAGTACATCCTTCTCCTCAAGCCTTTCTGTACATTTCTCCCTTCCAAGGGAAAAAATGTAGTAGTGGCAACAGAGCATACCAACAGCACTAAAAATCTATCAAGTTAGACTTCAGTTTATAGGCTTCCAAAGGTCTCTAAATTGCTCTGATCACTGGGGCCCCTCAACAGCTTTGGACAGAAACTCAGTCTTTCATTTGGAAAACCATGAAATCAAATCATGTTATTACAACTTATGTACCAATGAACTAGATTTTTCTATATGCAGAATTTCTATACTCAAAGAGGAAAAAGTACAACACAGAAAGCTCTTTCTTCCAAGGTGAAGAAAAGGCAAATGTGGGCAAATCAAAGCTGCCAAATATTTGTATTCTGCTTTGCCAAAATACAAATGTTGCACAGACATACAATTTTATACAGGAATAGACACCTACATTTTCTTCAGTCCAGCATAGTTTAACAGAAAATGACAAGGTTTCTACAGGCCAAACAGCAGTACCCTTATGCGGATTTTGAAGTGTCTATCAGCTGATTCTGATCTTACAGGCACTATGACATCCAGATGTATTTGAAATGTAAAATTAAAGAATATGATTGCAACTAAATGCCCCTGTCACCTGAACGAATTTCTTATCAGGGATTTTCGCTGCACACAGTTTCAGACTGATCTTCGCACACTGAATAGGATGTTCAACAATGGCTATCACAATCCAGCTTGTAAGTAATGAGAATTATATTCTTAACCATTCAGGAACTAATATGTTGCAGATCTATTGGTATCATTTCAGTCTATATGGGAAATGACATTGATTGTAACAATAAAGATAAAGTATAAGTACATAGCAATTTCCTTTCAATAGATACGTTGCAATTTTCAACAGCTAAGGATAAAACTCTACTTTTAGTGCACTGTTTATGCACAGTTTCATTGATTTAAACTGAAATTGTTCATTTAATCAGATTGGCAGTTCTACTAGCTGAATTCTAATTTTTTTCACTTTTCCTATTCTAATTTTTCAGATTTTCTTTCCTTTCACAAATCAATTTAATCATGATCTCCAGCAATGAATACTCTGTCTCTTTTTCAAAAGCATTTAACATTTTCATTTAGAAGACCGTTTTTCCAGAATTCTCTCTCATATGGTCCTTCTCTATCTCATTCACAAGGGACAGTTATTACATGCATAAGAACCATAAGAAAAAATATTAGCAGCAGTACTGCTTACATGTAGAAGGGTGATTAACTATTCTATTGAGATTAGCAAGCATTTTTCATGGGTTTCGTGTCTTCTACTAAAAAAACGCCAAATTGAACTCAGAAATTTTTCCTTTTTAAAATAATATTTATCAGAGGAGCTTATCCTCAGCAGAAAAGTGATTGCAAATGCATATTCTGAAACAGGCAGATGAAGGAGATGACACATACTTCCTCAATGAGGTGAGAGTCCAGGTAAACAGCAGTGCAGGGAGGAGAAGGGGTTGAACACCCCAGGCCAGCGCCAGGAGCTCAGAGTTACACTACCTGAGCAGTCAGACTTAGCTATCCTTCTCAAGAGGCTTTTGAAAAGTCTGGGCTTCAAACTTGAGGAAGCCAGGTCATGCAGTTTCTCCTATACTTCACTTACGTCAGCACAACTCCCTGTAGGACGACACTCTGAACTCACTATGAAATAACTGCAGATAAGAGCAAACAAGGCCAGAGACATCTCACACCACCATATCATCATGGTACAGCTGCAGAGCAGCTTCCCTTGGGATCTGGGTGGGGAGTAAGCATGTCTGTCCTTTTGCTGGTGCTGTTATATCCTTTGCTGACCAGCACAGACATCTTACAAAAACCTGTAAGAGATAAGGAATGAGATCAGCCTTCATTCCTCCCACTTCCTGCACCTGGCCTTTCATCTGCTTCTGTAATTGCACGTGCACATGACATTTGCCTGGAGGTCCCTGCCCTCTCTCTTTGACTCGTGCTTATGCACATCACTAGACGTTTTGGAGCCTGCTCTTTTTGTGAGATTGCTGCTCATGGCATGGGATTCCTCCTTGCATTTCATCCTCCTTGATTTGTGGAGATCACTTTCTCCCTTGCTAGTTTTCAACTTCCCTTTCAACCCCTTAGACAGGTGCTGGCGTGTTGTGAAGATGGAGAAACAGAAACCGCATTACAAAATTTAGATTTTGAGAGCACTTTATTTTATTCTCAATGTCCCTAATGTAGTTTCGTTAGTCTAGCTTATCTTCTTAAATGTTAACATAAATGACATTTTTCCACATATATGTATATGCATATAAGGCGGGAATAAGGGAATGGAAAGAGGAAAACACACACAAAGATCTAGAATTTATTAAAGGCTCCATCATGAGAATGCAACCTTCTTCACATCATTTCCTGATACAGTGGCCTTTCACAGGTCAAGAAAGTCAGGCTGTCAGACAGCTAACTACCATGAAATTCAATAAGTTCTCATGCTTAAGAGTTCTAGACTTATGGCCCATATTTAAATGTATTGTAAAGCAATTTGAAAAATCATTGTTTTACTTCCTTCCCTCTTAAAATCTTGGCCAAATTATATATAAATTATTGTCGAAAACTTTAAATGCAACTTGTTAATACTTAAGTAATTAGGGGTCTAATAGCACTAAAAGATTTTCAGAAAACTACTAAATTAATCTTTTTTTGCGAAGTCTTACCTTGTCTCATTGAAAACAGAGGCATAATGTAAGACTGGGGAGAAATTTAATTTTTAATGGCTCAGGCTTTTAATTTTCAAGTTATACTTGGTTTATGTAATTATATAACAAAGGAATATTTCTTTCCAACTGTTGCAGTAAGGTCTGAAGGATCCTGGGCTGACTAAAAAATCACAGATAGGCACACAAGCATGCACACAAGTATAACAGGGTTTATTTGATCTGAAAACAGACTAAACGTGGAGTTACATGAAACACAGACTGATAGAATTCAGGCTTCCAAAGTATTACGGCTAAAAGTTCTGCTACTATGATTAAGGCAACTAGTGGTGCACCCTGTGAGCATTCAAGGGCAGAATAAGCATTTCCTTATGAGACAGACAGAATAAGCATCCCCTTCTGTCCAAGTGCAATTCGTGATGATGGATTAAGGGGAGAAAGGGAAAGGAAAAGTTACCTTGGTTCATGTACATACCAACCCTAGGCTAGTGATTGATGTCCGCAATCCGGCATGGATTGTTCTAGAGGTGAGGCACTGGTAGTTAACGGGCTCTTGCGGGCATACCCACGGGGGCAACATGGTCCTCGTTGTGCCGCGTAGCTACCTCGCCTCTGTGCC
>NW_010390033.1:35434-58424 GCF_000710305.1 Buceros rhinoceros silvestris | reverse complement strand
GAAGGTTGGGGGTGGGGGGGGGGGGAGGAAAGAAGCAGAACCTGTAAAAGAGGTTAATCCTTCACCAGCAGCAGAAGTTGCCAGCATTTGCTATTAGTAAGTTCCAGCAAGACCAGACCCAGAAATAAAGATTTCCTCATACACTACTTGTCTGAAATGAATCTCTTTTCCTCATTGAACAGCTCCCAGGTATATTGTTCTGTCCCTTGGCACAACAATCATGGTGGCTCCAAATGTTCTCGCTAAAAAATGAAGAACTTGTCAAAAGCCATTACAAGTAAATTTTGGTAGCCATTTAGGAGATTTCTGCCCTGCAGCCCAGAAGAATGTTTATGCTTATGGAAACCTACTTCACCTAATTTTGAATTAGCTTGTTCTGGCTCTGATAATAGCTCTGCAGTCTGTGATGAAATAAACTGCAAAATTCATCTGAGGCTTTGCAGCTGCGTAGTCTGTTCTGAGGTCCATTCTGTGGTGACTCTGCTACTAGGACCATAACTAGCTAACGTACAATGCTGGGTACCTCTGCCAGAACTGCTGAAGAGATGTATCCTGCATCAGTTACCATTCCTGAGTGCAGAAAAAACATGTAGACCATCTGGACAGAACTGTTTGTAAATAACACAAAGCAGTCCCCCAGCTCCTAGTGCTGTTCAGTAACATTCTCCAAACTATTTTCATTACATGTTGTGTTATCCAAGGTTGAAGTTACCTAACACTTAGCTGGTAAGCAGCTGGTAAGCTGATTCTTTGTGTGACAGCTCAAACTTGCATAAGTAAGAATAAGTAAGGATTTTTTTGTTAAGCTTATCAATATTAAATTAGGACTTTGTACCATGGATGCATATGTGAACATATTGACACAGGTTGAAGGAAACGAATGAAGAAGTAATGAAAAGAAATACCATAGGCTGAGGTACAATGCTGAGTGGTTAGGGGGGTATGGCTTTCTCATCTGAGCATCTGCACAGACAGAAGACGGTATTAATCCTATTACTGTTGCCCAAGTAGTTTGGGGACGCAGTCCGGTTTGCTAAAATACATAAGGAAGGTATTCAGGCTGAACAGTTTGATGGTGGTCATGGTTCATTAAAACTGAGTGGAGAAAGAGGGTAAGGCAACATGACCAAGAAATACCAGCACTTTATCCTTTATGACCTCTACCTACGGAAATGTGAAACGCTTCTGAAAATGATTGATGCATAGAGAGGATGGATGATACATTTCTTGGCCTTTCCATCTTTCTGCTGGAGGTTGTGGGGTGGAGGGATCCCTCAACCTGATTTCTTCCAACCATCCTCTAATGTTGCTACGAATAACCTCCACTGTCTTCATCTAGCTTAAGGTCCAGTTTAGGGTGACATGCAGCAGCAGCTGCAGGAGCAATATAGCTGGTGAGACAAATATGACCATTCTGCAGGGCTCGCACTCTGCCTTGAGGTATCTTTTTGATGTCGGCTGATTCAGTACATACTGAGAGCCCCTTCTCTGCTTCTCATTTGCATGGATGAGTGTTCTGAAAACATGCTAATTGCGCAGTTGTCAGTCTTTTTTATGAACTCAATCTCTGTGCTACCTCTGTCAAGGGCCTCCCGTAGCTTAAAATCTTTTATTTTCCTCCCCATTGTAGTTTTAATTTCTGCACCACAAGAGTTGAATTCCTCTCTTATCCCAGTCATAATTCATTAGCCTTAATCTTGGATTGTCCCCAAATACTTATAACTTATTTTTCTTTCTCCCCAGTATTTCTTAAAGCCTTCTGGTGCAGTTAGCACTTTGCCATCTGCCATCTTCGTGTCACTACAGTAGGGAACGATTGGTCTGAATGATGTTTTCTGAACCGTGACGAAAAGAGTGTCTGTGTTCCTATTTCTTGCTGTGCAACTCTAACATACTACATTCTTTCTGCAGATCTGTTCCTGGCTGTCTTCAGTCACTAAATGTGGTATCTTTCCGGCTAGACACTTGCAGTTCAACTATGCTCATCTCATTGTGTCTCTCCACTAACCCCTCTCATCTCTCTTTTCTTCTCACCACTAAGTAATAACTCTTTCCTCTCTCCATGGTTTATTTATCATGTTTTTGACAATGTCTAGGGTGACATATTTTACTCCAGGCCACTGCTTATTAGCATCTTGTCATACAGCAACTACCTTCACATACTCTTCTCAACTTCTTACTGCATTACAGTTGTGGAAGAAGGACTATGATCCAGCAGCTGTGAAGTGGCATTGACTGTTTATGTTTCAGTATAAAAAGAGTTTCTGTACCAACTTTTGCTAAGTAAGTCAGAGAAAAATGGTTAGAATTATAAATACATTGTATTAAGGCAGATAGTTTTAAAAGTATTGTCTTCTTTGATGATCTGTGATTTCTTGTCACAAGAAGGAGGTAAGGTTGCGTTTTAATGCACTGTCATCCTGGAGCCTGATTTTAATTACCAAATGACTGGAATTGGGTGGGAATCACAGTTAAGCAGAAGTCAGGCTGGACAAGAGTCCCAGATCAGTAGCTTCAAAGAATCTGACCAGAGTAGCATTCATTTCCAAATCATTGTGCTGCAATAAAGAGTGTTTGTGAGTCCATTCTGGCTGTCCTGATTCCATTCTTCACATCCAAACATGGGGCTGTGGGGGGATTAGCCTGTCAATCCATTGCAAACTGGGACTCTCTCTGCACTACAGGCTTTCACTGTGCCTGAGAAATTCTAAGTCGGATTCATTACACCATCACTCACTGTACACGTGTGTAAGAAAGACAGTCTGTGTGTAGACTTATTGTCCCACCTTCAAGAAGGAAATCAGTTCCTCTGTTGCAGAGCATGGTTTAGTGTATTCTGTGAACTTTCCAAGAACTCATCTACAAAGCTCTGTAAGATGTAACGTTACACTAGAGTAATCACATTGACTTCATGGACTATACCAATGGAACGGGGGCAATTCAGGCTTTGACCTTTTCCTGGTGTGATCCTTCAGTATGTAAGTACTACCAGTGACCTAACAATAAATTCACATGCATTTGACAGAGTTACTGCTAGGTTCCATGAGGGAATGCCCATATTTAAATTTTAAGAAGAACCTCAGTGTTTATCTCATCTGCTAACTTTCTTACTCTTGAAAGTATTTCTGCACTGGTCAGAGGCTAGAGGAAAATTACTTTTAAAGTCTGAATTGAGGTCTTGGTTATGCTTTGATTTTATTTAATAGGAGTGAGAAAGTTTGCCCCAAAAAGTAGTAACTTTTGTCCTCTCTCTTATCTGGGAAATGATTTGATCTGTCAGTTTCCAGGTGCTCCTGTTTGTGATGTATTAATTTATTTTAAAATGCAATGCAATTACCTTATGAGACTAACATATCCATGACTGAACAACCTCTGAAATCTGAGAGTACACTGTGGTATACGGTCAGTTACTTTCTTAGTTTTCTTGTACTGTAACAACGAAAAATTTTGTTAGCTCCCCATGGTGCACAGTGGATCCAGTTCTGATGATTTTTGTTGTTGCCTCACATTTATGAAAGAGTTAACAGAACTGTGAAATGCAAGGGTATTTGGTTTACTTTTGGTAGAGGAAAAAAAAAAACCTGGTTTAGCTAGGTACTGCTGAGGATAAAAGGCCAGCCACCCCAATAAGAAAATGAAGACAGAGTGCTTAATTTCAGTCAGAACAGAGCAGAGCCTTGTCCTGTTACTGGCAAGTGTGAAGTCTTGATTTCTCTTTTCTTCTTCCTCAGGAGGCGTCTGTTGTCTCATAATATGCTTGAGCTCATGTGTCACTCTTCTTCATTGGGCAATAATTTGTTTCCCTTTTCCTTTTTCAGTCACTCAGTGAAAAGGAATCACCTTTGAGATGTCTAGGTCTCATTCAAACTTTGACTAAATTATATTGAAGTTTGAAATAGTGCTTGCCTAAAGGCAGAATCAATGGATACAAGAGCATCCTGGTTCTTAAAGCTGAGGCAATACACTGTGGCACTGGAAAGGAAAAATCTTGCATTTGCTTGTGGTATATTAACATGCTTCAAAGGAAAAAAAAAGGCAACCCCCCCCCCAAAAAAAAGGAAAGATTTTGTTAAAGGGAAAGCGAAAAAGAAGCAGTAACTACTGTTTAGATAAAATAAGGAAAAATAATGTTGTAACAAAATGCAGAATGACATCAGGAAGAAAAGCTTTTCACTTCAGAGCCTGGAAATTTCTGTTACATTTCTCTTACTGGAAATAGCCAAAATATCCAAACTAATCCTACTGTGGGAACAGATCTCTTTCTCACAAGATAGTACTAATAGTAATAATAATACTATTTAAAAGAAACCAACTCACAGGATTTCTGCTATCATAATTATTATCGAAGTCTTCTAGTTATACCTTGAATCAAGTATTTCAATACATAAATGTTTACACCGAGAATACTGTGATAAATATATAATATTTAATTTCTGTATGTTTATTATTAAAATTAAACAATCATCATTTTGGATAAACCAGTATCAAAGAACTTACACCTTCCATTCTTTTCTTTTGATTCAACCAAAATCTCTTAAAACAAGAACAGCCTTTTTCATGGAAGATTAATCCTGAGTTTTGACAAGCTCTGCTATTCCTCATTAAAATGCTAACAATTTTTTCTACAACAGAAAGAACCCACTAAGTATAATGGAGCACGTGGAAGTTGCTTCAGACCCCAGAAGTCCCTGTCACAAATTGGCAGAGGTTAGGAAGGAGATCAAGAGAAAGTTGTCATAGTGCCCTGTCTCTTTTTGCTACTGTATGTAAGCATCTGCTCTTGAACATTGTTAGAGGAAAAGATGCGAAGTTACTCAGCTCTTTGCTCTAACCAGTGCCTCTATTCTAGTGTTTTATAGAAATTCTACTACTGTTTTTCAAATAAGCACACACCCTGGCATTATTATTAATTACTTCTATTTCTCAAGAATTACTTCAAATCTTACTTCCCTTTCATTTGTTTCTTTGTTTTCTTTGATTAAACTTTTTGTGTAATATCAGATACCAAACACTGAGCTAAATGCTGTGAATAGTGAAGTATTAGCCTGTAGTTCCTATCTCAACAGGGTAAAGTTGCGGAGCGTTTTTTCTTTTTTTTTTTAAATCAATAAGTTTATAATGTTGTACAACAAAAAAAGGATGTGGTCTTCTCTTTCCATATGGAATTGAGGCTACTCAAAAAATCTGCCATCAGCTTGACTTTTAACATAACCACTCGTGAATCACAGTTTTGGTAAATGCCCAGGGGTGATAAGGCTGCATACAAAACAATAAATAACGCAAAACAGGGCCTGCTTTTCAGGAGCCAGCAGGCATAAGCAAGGAAGTTGTTCCCCACTAATTCTAGTTATGTAAACAAAGCAGTTGCTCCCCGCTTTATTCTAATGTCACTTGGACATCATATAATCTTACTTGACTTTTTCTACTGAGAAAAATATCAAGGTGGCGACAGCCGTGATTTCATAATTCTTTCCTATGATTGCTACTTTACATGCTGATGATTAACAGGAGTAGAAACCTAGAGAATAAGGAGCAGTAAAT
The DNA here is from genome assembly GCF_000710305.1 of Buceros rhinoceros silvestris. Taxonomy (NCBI): domain Eukaryota; kingdom Metazoa; phylum Chordata; class Aves; order Bucerotiformes; family Bucerotidae; genus Buceros; species Buceros rhinoceros. The sequence goes on along the minus strand of NW_010390033.1, from coordinate 52,883 downwards.
TAATAATATACTAATTATGTTAATTGAGATAGTTCTAGGTTTCAATCACATGAAACATGAAACCACTGGCATAGATATATTCTTGACTGTCTGCTGGACTTCATACTAACCGAGAAATAATTTCAGCAGCAGTTATCAGTAAGGAAGACATCTGTTTTTACCTGTTATCAAATCAGAGAGCTAATTTTCTCTTTGCTTGAGTCTATGCGAATTGTTTTCCCCTCACTGCACCACACTGAGTACTGCTTTTCACATAAGGGTACTTGTTTGCCCCATAGAATTATTGTTAAAAAAATTAAGAAAACTAGTAAGAAGTTCTTCTAAATAAGAGGACTGTATTATTCATATCCAGGAATACCATGGAGATCTTTCTAGGACAGGCCCTATGGACTTTCGCTAGAACTTAAAGCCAAACCAACATATCATATCAAGAGTCTGTAACCTCTGCTTTGGCATCTCTCTCCGCTTTTTTGTGCAACAAGCCATTCTGTGACACAGTAGGGGTAGGTGCATGCCCGTATAAATGATGATACATATGAGAAAAGCTTGGGATTTTTTCTCCAGAGGAATGACCCCTTGCAGTCTCCTTTTAGTTCCTGCAAATTATTTCCTGTAATTTACAACTTGAGAAGAAATTGTCTCAACAGTCCTCAAAGAAAGTTAAAGACCCTTAATTTCAGCACATTGAAATGAAAGGCCTTTAATTTTCTGTACCACTTTGCTTGTGCCAAATCAGAGAGATATGCACCCCACTTTCAGTACCAGAGGGAGGCAGCATCAGAGAGTGTCATCTGTTTATGTCATGATGAAGAACTTGCTTCCCCACTTTTCCAGACGATGTCATCAGCATAATGATGGAATAAACTTTCCTAGGCAGCTGGGTTTCTTTTTAAGTGATGAAAGGGAGAGAAGCTAAATTTAGTACACACGGCAAGTAGTAGCATGGCGAAAGACTTTTTCTGTAACAAATGCACTTGTTTTCCCAGAAATTTCATGCTATATGATCCAGCTAGTCAAATAATGTGTGTGATCACTTACAGTTCCCCATTACACAGTGACAGAGAAAGAGAGAATATGGGAACTATGGAAGGAGAAAACAGTATCTCTTAGCTGCCAAAGTGAACATTTCACTGGCTTCCTGTAGTGAGCTGAACATGGAGCAATACAACAATAAAGCTTTTACACAACAGAACAATGTGACGACGTACTGTGACTGAAAGTCTCTTTGTGACTGGTTGATTATTAGGAATATTAATTAACTGTGGCTTATGCAATACAAAAATCTGGTCTCATTATTTGTCAGGGAAGAAGAAGAAGAAACTTCCAGTATTCTCCTGTTAGAACCAGAAGATCTAAAATCTAGATCTGCCATTTCAGTTAAAAAATGGTTAGACACGAATTCTGAGCGATTACACTGCTTAAAAATACCACAGACTTGTTTCATGCAGAAATATAATTCCTCGTTTTTCTCATCATTTTCAATTTTTCTTCCAAATATCTGTAACATTGCATATAAATGTTCTAGCTGTGAACCTTGCTTTTCACTTGTTTCCTAGTTAATAAGTTTCAGAAAATCGCTCTTAAAAATGTCCCTTTTTAAAACATATGGTCACACATATAGTCCCTCATGTGGATCTGGAAATCAAAGAATATATGGAAGGAGAAAGACAAGTAAATACACTTACAATAGTTAAACTATTCATGCAAATAAACCACAGTTAAGCCCCTTAATACTACTTAACTAAATCACTGTGTGAAATACACGTACACCAAATTTTTACTTGTTGGAGGGAAAGTTCTGAAAATATAAAAATATACAATTTAATATGTTTGGGTTATGTTTTTTTTAAATAAAGATCTGTTCAGTTGGATTTTTTAAATTTACCCATTTGACAGAAACATATTTTAATATCTTCTGAAAAAAAGATCAGGCCAAATTATCATAGCTCTTAAAAATTGAACTGAAAATTGTGTCAAATGCAAGTACATTTGAATATCTCTATTAATAATACAGTGAGGAACTTTGGAAAATGAAACACATTTTTAATGATTTTTTGTGCATTAAACAATATTAAAATTAATGTTAATATTTCCTCTAGAAAGCAAATTCAATAACAGATTTTCTTGCTGTAAATAGGACATAGAGAAAAGAAGTCACATCCACATCACATGTAGTCTAAGGGAGTGGGAAGAAGATGCTTCTCTGAAATGACAGATGGTAAAGAAGTTGGAAAGATTTGTGCCTGCTCTTGCAGTTGAGGTAATTTTAAGCATGGTTTTCTCAGAAAAAAGAGTTCTTCCTCACAGAAAGTTATACAGAGGAAAGGTTACACAGTGATGCATCCAAAGATCATACTAAGCGTTCTAACAAAAATTAATTCTATGGCATTTTAAAATTTTCTTAAAATAGATTTACAGATATGCAATTTTAAAGATGGGAACATTTTCAATTTCAGTCAGGCAAATTGCTCAGATGTTAAGTGACAAAATTTTATATCCTTCCTTGCATGACTGCTTACATTACTGTTAGTTTTAAAGCCTGGTAACACGACTGTTCCCTGCCTGCACTACTGTATTACAGCCCGAGGCTGCAGGGCTTTTCCTCATTTGTTGTGTTGAGGTGGAACTGCAAACAGTGCTGAGAGATTTGATGGATCCTTGCTGACTGCAATGCAGCTACACATTGCTGTCTCCTCTTGCAGACACCGATGCCGTTGAAGAGGCTGTGGAGGAGGACCCAGTGTAGTTTAGCACACTCTGCTCTCCCATTTGAATATGTCTGTGCTGGCTAGTAAGTTAGAAGTGTTTCAGCTGGCTTTATGAACTTCTTGCCAAAGGCTTGGGAGAAATCCAGCTGACACAGGACAGAGATCCTCCAAAGGCTGTTTCCAGGACCTGAGCTAGCTTTGCATGTGGCTTGCCCAGGTATCTCTACCTGCTTTGTTGCAGGTAAACAAACCATACGTGATATGAATACAAATATGCTGAAGAAAGAAGCTTTTCCATGAGTGAATAGTCTTGAACTGCTTCCATTTAAAAGACTCCTGTAGTGGAACTGTATCAGAGGATCAGCCATACTGAGTCATATGCTAAGGAAATCACAGGCCAGGTGTCTAAGCTGATCTAAGCTCAAATGCTCTGTGTTCAGTGTTCTTATTGTCAGAAGAGCATTGATGCAGATACAATACTTGGCTAAATATATTTCTGTATCATGTTCATCCATTACTCCATAGGCTGTTTTCCTATTGCAGATAATTTTACAGTTGCCACCTAGGAATGAGAAATGGATCTATGAAGTGGGTTTTTTTGCATCTGCAAACCAAAAGATATTCACTAATCCTATCACTCTGAAATAAATCATGTAGCTCATGGTTAAAATGAGTTTAAAATAGGCTGGGAACGTTTCTGAATTTCCTATCTGTTACAGCAGTTGTCTGACTCTATCTCCTTTGTCATTTGTTATAAAACCTGTGGAAGGACCTTGAAAGGTGAGATAGACTATATACTTTTTTTTCCTTTTTTTTTTTTAAAGTTTTGCTAGTATACTTTTGCCACACATGTGATCTTTGTCGATCTTGGGGATGTTAAACACAGATTTTGTCTGGAAATGGCTTTGTAAATCAAAGATAAATGCTTTCTGAAGCTTACTATATCACAAGCCAAAAACTAACGTTTTTTTCCTGCATGTCTTTATCTACACTAAATTTTACATTTTGTCTCTTGGCTTCTTCCCAGTTGTGTTTATTATTGACTAGTGTGGAAGACACAGCTTTGTGTGGCTGAAGAAATGAAACATTTGACTGGGACTATGCTCTGCTAATGGTTTAATTTCTTCTTCTTCTCCAGCACCTTTAACTGCTTTCTTTTTCTGAAGGGAAATCAGCATATCTGCAGCAAGTGTTTAGACTATGTGTGCTGCGACAGGACTCTTTGTCCTCAGTAAGACTGTGACACCAGTTTGAACAGTTTGAAATAGTGTCTTTTCCTTTCATTACACTACATTACATTCATTCATTACATTACATTCCTTTGCATTAAAAACGGATACTGATTTTCTAACTGCAAGCATCCATGCATGCTTACTTACATCTTGTTCGCAGTGAAATGAACATCAGTCAAGAGGAGACTTAAAGAAACTATGGATAATCATAGACATCATGGTCTTAGAAGGTTTGCTCCATTAATATTTTTTTTAAAATTATCACACAAGTTGCCAAAATTTTGCCTTGCAGGGAAACTCATTGAGAATACATAAGTTTTGTGGCAGCAAGCTTCTGTGAGTCTTTCATCCACATTATGTCCTGTGATGTTTTCATACTATATTTTAGAAACACAGAGAGTTTTACACTACTATTTTGAAGAGGTAAGATGTCTCAGGGTAAAAGCAATATAGAAGTGTTTCCTTTCAAAATCGTGTGTCATATTAAATATCTAGAATTATAAAATGCTGCCAAACTGACAACTCTTCGATTTTGTGATTCAGTTCCTTTACTCTTTGTGGTTTTGGAAGTATCAGTTTCATAAGAAATTATCATTTTAAAGGATCAACCCCCTTACTTGGCATTAACAACTTTTTGTATGACTTTAATAATCCTCAGACAGCATAAAGTTGCCATTATTGTCAGTTCTCTGTGGTACCTGAATTCATTGCTGCTTTTTTTTTCTTTTTTTTTTTCAAGTTTCTCATTCTGATTTTATTGCTAATGCTGTATTCCATATTCAGATCAGGAGTGTAAGTTCTTCACAATACAACAGTATTGCATAGATTAAAAGTTCCATGAAGTTGGACACGGCCATAACCAGCAAATTGTCAGAGAAGATGGATCAGCTAGCATTCAGGTGGCCTTTTTTCAAACAAAATAGAAAATGTTAAGAAAAATAAGGAAAAGAGAGAAAAATTAAATGGAGGTTAAGAATTTTATTCTTTAGTTTTAGGGAACTTAGAATCTGCTACATATCTTCTGTTTCGAATTGTCGCACACACAGAGTGTTCAAATCTCGCCAACAAAGTTTATACACGTTCACTATATTTCTCCCCCATCATTCAGGGATAAATCAGGGGTTAAGGCAGCCTAGGAAGGAAGCCTATGTGTACTGTTAAGAAATAATAGTCACTTAGCTTAAGTAAGTAAGTTTTAAACAGAATGTATCACTCAGAGTCTATCATTTAGCATTAGGATGCAGGGGTCACAGCATAACGTGCGATTTGCTGTAGAGTTTGTCAGCAACACTTGGCATGACTGATTGCATTTGCTGAAGCCTGAGTTGGCAGGCTGTGAAACTTCACCTAGATGTGCTGAACTTTTACCGAGATAAGCAAGAGAGAGACACCAGAGCCAGAGCAAACTGGAAGGTAAGGAGACTACAAGCATCACCACAAACTGCAACTCAGAAGGGTGAGAACAGTCAACAGCCTGCTTGGAGACAGGGAAGGAATCCAATAGGGTGTTAGAAGACCTCAGACCAGAAATCACCATTGAATCAAAAAGAACATGAAAGGTGTATGCAGAGCATGTGAGGGGTAGGTGCGTAGATTCTCAGGGTACAATTGTCCAGGGATTTCTTCACTCAGGGTCCCTCTTGGGAGGCATCCAGCTCAAGCTGTTCCTACTGCTGTACCACTCATTTAATTTTTTTTTTTTTTAATGGCATTTCATACCTGAGGCTCTGCTGCGGGAAGGTCCAAACTGCAAGGAGCTGGACATCAGGACATTGCAAATTACCTTAACATGTAACTTAAACACAGGGAATAAACACAGGGAATAAATCTCATCCTGACCATCTCTGAGGAAAGACTTCTCTTATATCCTACTAGCCAAGCATTCTGGCACTTTGCAGTGAGAAGTGTTGGAAAAACAACTAATCTGTGCTTACATAATTGCCCTCACAGCTCAGCCCTCCCAGGTGCCAGGATCAGATTTTCCCCTTGCTTTGTCAGCACCAGTCATCAATTTGTGCTTGCCTTCATAACAGGGTTATGCCAAAGCAGTCAGACAGCTCGGCAGACTTCTTATCTAAAACACTACTGCAGGACCTCATCTAAGTTGCAACCAAGAGCCAGACCCAGAATTACCATAAACTGATGCATCTCTACCTAAAAAAAAAAATTAAAAATGTGCCGAAATGAAAAAATCCTGAAGTCCCTCCAGCTCATCAGTAGCAGATGTCTCCTACTATGCAGTTACAAAAAAAAATGTGTTCATTATGTATCGTTCTGTCTTTGTTAAACACATTTAACTCTTTGTCAAGAAAAGTCCTGCCTAAGTGTCTTGACAAGGGCTTACAAATCAATTAGTAAGTAGATTTTTACATTAAAGGCAGCATTTTACTGAGAGAGATGCAGATTGATTGCAAATGCACTTAAAAAGTAAGTTTTTACAGCCTTGACTAGTTCTCAGGAAGTAACCTTGAGAACAAGATCTTTCTTACATTTCAGCAAGACACCCAAATAAGATGGTGGAACTGACTTTTAAAAATGATTCAAGTCTGTTTTCACCATACTAGAATGGTAGTATTCATCAAGTATGTCCATAAGGACATTCGTTTAGGCTTGAGTTCTTAGCGTTGTACAATGTATCTGCATTTGCCCTCCAGCTCCTGAACCTTACTGTACATTGAGCTATTCAGGCAATAAACTAAAGGAATCAGTTAATAACTCATCATTGTGCCCTTGCCCCCTTTCCCACCCCTTTCTATGTTTTCAATAAATCACTTAAGTGATTTATTACTCATGATTTTTCTAAAGTACAAGAGATAAAATGTAGAGGGAGTATTTAATTCCTCAGGATGAAAAGAAAAAAGTGTAGCCTAGAGCTTTATCACGGAATGGGAGTTCAGGTTGCGTGAAGCTGTGTGGGTTACTCTTTGAGAGTGATGCGGTCATGTTTTGGGGTTGGAGGAAGGAGAACACTAGCTGCCTGGGTTACTGCTGCAAGAGCTGCAATAGCAGTGTCCTTTTGACAAGTTCTGCACAAACTCACCCTCCATAGCTGTGCATACAAGCCTGGCTGCTCCACAGATGTTCAGTAACAGGAAGGTCACAGTTTATGAAGGGTGCTCCAAGTCTTCATCTCTTCTTTCAAGTCCTTACATATTCCATGCACAAACCAGGCAACACACATACTTCTCTGCACGTTGGAGACTCTGCTCCATTTCTAAGCATAACTATAGCACATCAGCTTTTGCAAAAGCTTGTTTTTTTCTATAAATCCACATTAATCTACTTCAGCCAATATTTCGAGACATAGTTCCATCTGTTTCGCAGTATGTTTCAAACAGAAGCTATGAAAAATTTTCTCTTCTTTGTTGTTGGCATGCTCACAAGTGTTTTGACGCAAGATTGCCATAGCACTTACCGGACAGCACTTTCCTTCTATCAGCTCTTCTTAAAGGTCATCTCAGTGAAAATTCTCCACCTGCAGACTATGCAGTCTCCATGTTTTGTTCAACCAATCTATTACATTTTGTGATTAATCTTCATTTCAGCCTTTTTTGTGGTAAGAGCAGTTCCACATGCCTCTTAGTTCAATTTGATTTTTTTAAATGTGCAGTGTAATTGATTGCAACTTTTAATGATACAATTGTTAGTCATTGAAATACTCAAGAAAATGTACGGATGCACTCTTCAGCTTTACTCTCACATCAGAAAAGTTCATATATACCTACTGAAAAAGTCTCAGATAAATATTAAGTTTTGGTAGGTTGACATTTGCTGGCCACCAGGTGCCCACCAAGCTGCTTTATCCCTTCTCCTCCTTGATGGGAAAATGTGTGGAGAAAATACAGTTAAATGCTTGTGATTCAAGACAAAGACAGGGAGGGAGGTCACTTACCAATTACTCTCACATGTAACACAGACTTGACTTGGGCAAAATAATTTAATTACTGCCAATTAGTTGTAACTGAGTATTATAGTAAGAAATAAGAAAAAAACTAAAACCACCTTTTCCTCACCTCTCCCTTCTTCCCAGGCTCAACTTCATTTCTAACTCTTTCACCTCATCCACTGAGCAGTGCAGGGGGAATGGAGGAATGGAGGCTGTGGTCAGTTCATAATGCTTTGTCTCTGTCAATCCTTCTCACACTCTTCCCCTCTTCCAGTGTGACAACTCTCCCATAGGACAAAGTCCTTCATGAACTTCTCCGATGTGGGTACTTCCCATGGGCTGTAGAGTGGATATATACTGCACCATGGTGCTCCATAGGCTGCAGGGAGACAGCCTGATTCACCATGTTGTGCTCCAGGTTGCAAGAGAATTGCTGCTCCAGCACCTGAAGCACCTCACCCTCCTCATTCTTCTCTGATCTTGGTGTCTACAGGGCTGTTTCTCTCACATATTCTCAGTCGTCTTTCCCAGTTGCTGTTGTGCAGCATTTTTTACCCTTTCTCAGATATTTTATCACAGAGGTCCTACCAGTGTTGATTGGCTCAATTTTGGCCTCTCGCTGAAACAGGCTCTGTTTTCACAGGGGCAGCTCCCAATATCTTTTCACAGAAGCCACCCCCACTACTACCGTCTTGCCATCTAAACCCAAAACATAACTTTTCACTGAAGCATAGTGAATTTGAAAGTCTTAGCAACTGGAAGTTATGTCAACTGAGAAGATCGTCACAATCTGTCCTAGCCATATTTCTCTTTTCTGGGGACCATTTTATCATTATATATAGACAGTCTAGACAGTTCACTTACTGGTCTCAAAAACTCAAGATTGAACATTAGTGATGAAGCTTTCACTTCATATTACAGGTGAGTGCATTTTATGCATATTTTTGAGGGGAAATATAAAAACATTTTTTTGAAAATTATGAAAAATGGAAGAAAATAAAGAAAGACTGTAATAATCTGGACTCTTTTGTGTCACTTCTCTGTGCTGCACCAGATTTGCTTTTAGTTTTGCTTTTGTCCTTCGGAGTATGCAGGAGCAGTCCCTTCCAAAGTTTAAGGCCAATGATATCCAGATTTATTTGATTAAATCAAACCTTAAAATGTGAAGGTAGATTTTGCTGCCAGAGAAGAACTACTAAGCACACAACAAAATGGTACATCAAAGAGATACTTCAGGAATAAACAGTTCCCGTCCTAGAAGATCCTTTGAAATAGGGAAAGTAAAAGCTGAAAGCTCTTAGCTTTTAACAAAGCAAAAGGAATACAGAAGGAAATTTTGGAATGAAGTTGCAGGAAAAGGCACTACTGTGGAAGGAGGTAGAATACTTGTGGAAGGAGGTTGATCACTACTTGAAGGAGGTAGAATTGTTTTTTAAGACATGAAGTGCAAAACAAAAAGCTTTAGGTGTACAGCAAGAGTGGATTCTTTACTAGTTTTACTGCTGCCTGAAAAGAGCTATTGCCTTTTTAAAGAGAAGCAAAGCACACAAGACTCAAGCAGACTTTAAATATCTAACTTTTTTACTAGAGTATTATTACATTCTTCAGATAGATCATTAAGATTCATTTTAAGAGATCTTACTCATAAATACATCTCACTGGTAAATTTTATTATGACCCACATCTGTCCTGTGCGTGAGCCAGGATAAAGATGTACACCTGAAATCATCTTTCACTAGCTGTGTACTATAGTACCTGAGAGTAATATTAAAAGAAAAATCTTTTTTTTTTTTAAAGAAACAAAAACAAAACCCATCCAAAATGCTTATTTTTTTCTTTGAGGAAATAAAGCACTTTTAATAAATAGAGCCTTATCAATCCTTGTTGTGGTTTAGGATTTCAGCTCCAGGGCAAGGAAGGGGGTTGTTCCTTCCTTGTTTAAGGTGGGAAAGGAGGTTTAGTCCTTTGTTAGGGTGAGCTCAAGTAGCACGGGGAAAGTGGTACTGACTCCTGTAACTGGCATTATGAAATGCAGCCTTGGCTCCAAATTTCTCGCCCGCCCCTGGAGCCGAGCCACGTCGATCCACAGCTCTTTGAATAACGCTATAAAAACCCATGACCACGCTGCCTCTTTTGGCACGTGCATTTTTGGTTCAGAGAGAGAGAGCTCCCGAAGCAGTCACCTTGGCAACAAGAACTTATCTTCACTACAATGGGACAGTACAGATCTTTCCTGTGGCAAGTAGAATTTTTTGGTTGATTACTGGCGGGGATGGAAAGAAATTTCATTTCCCCCTATTCAAACCTGTTTTTCTTTGCCCGCGGCCATAAGTGGCGTGTTAAGCCTTCCATTCATTCCGAGCTCAAACACTTTGGTTTCTTTTGTTTACCTCTTGAGGAGATAAACCTCCCCTAAGGGTAAAATGTCACTTTTGCTGCCTTTTGGTTCTTTCAAATAGTGGCAGTCTTCTTTAGGAAAATCAGTTGTTTATAGATTGAAAAATAGCATTAAATTAAAATTACATATTAGAATATCAACATTTAACCAGTTTTCCACATTAATATGTAGCTTATCAGAGCTTTTCAGAGATTTACTGTTATCTGTCTTTGTTTTTAAACATAACAACTTTTCTCTCAAGGATTAATATATGTTGCATTCAAAGGATTCAATAGACATTGATGTTATTTGTCAGCAGTGACCACTGCTATCATTTGGTTTAAAATTTTAGCTAGCATGTCAGTAGCATTTGTAGATCGTTATGTAATTATAGTATTATTTAGTAGTAATGAGGATGAATATTATGAAAGAAACTATTTTCACAAAAGAAAGCATTCAATTCCATTCAGCCGGTCACTCCCAATGCCTGTTGCTGACGGCAATGCGTTTATCCTCTTGATGAAATAAAAAAAATTACAAAGAAAAAAGAAAGGGAAAATGAAAGCAGAAAAAGCAGAGAGGGTGTATATACACAAACAGTTCCAGACACAATCTTTATCATAAATTAGAAATTTAAACGTCTTTTGCCTAACCTATGTCACTCAAAAGTGTAAAGAAATAAGGATGTGAGAAGAAGTTTTGGGAGTTTTGAAATAAACTACTTTTGTGTCTTCTGTAAATAGACAATCATCAGCAAATGAGCTCCACTATCTTCCTAGCTGTCTGGCTGGTATATTGAGGGGCACGTATAACCTAAGGGCTTAAAAGCAACTGCAAAAATGGCTAAGTATAACTCATGAGGGCAAACCAATTCAGCCAATACTGATTTATAAGAAAAAAGAAATCTCTGATTTCATTTAGTTTCTCTCATTTCCAAATACATGCTTCCTATTAAAACCTACCCTTGTGCAAAACACTTTTCCCTTTATCACATCTAATTCTGCTCCAGGTTGCCCTGTTGGAAGACAGAATATTCCGAAGTCAAACAGTAGCATTTCACATTGGTGATAGTGTTTGTCACCAAGAGTTTTCCAACCTTTCTTCCAATTATTCTTGTTCTATTGACTTTCATTAATTTTCTCCAATTTACCATTTAGGTTGGACAGCAAAAATCGGACTAGTTTCTTTCCCCATAAACTGCTTTTCTTCTTTGCTGGTTTCTATCACCCCACCTCTTCATTGTTCCCTTCCTTCATCCACACCTTATTAGAGACATATTTGTTGCCAAATTTTATTTATTTCAATTCCAAAACTTGGGTTTTATTCCTTTCATTACATTTTTCTCCATTTCTGTTCCCATTACTTCCCTTATTACTCCTCCCACTTCCCCCCACCTATTACGCCCAAAATTTTTTCCCCTCTTCTACAAGTTTTTCTTCCTCCACTCTTCTATACCCCTTTCCTTTGGCAACAGTCTCCGTTGCCTCAGAGGACATACAAGCTCTTGCTTGTGACTGAGGAAGAGAGAACATGAGAAACGTGCTTAACCACTCTAGACAAATACCTTGATGTCAGAGAGAGGCTACTACTAACTTGTATGCCAATATTAAAAAAACAAAACAAAACAAAAAAACCCCCAACCAAACAGAGTTTTTCAGAGTTCTCCAGATTTTCTGAGGTGCAAGTCTGATTTTATTTTAGTTTAAAGGATTTACTTCCTTTACTTCCCTTTCAGCATTACTCTGCATCAGAGACTCTGTCTCAGAATCAATATGAATCCACACATGAATTAGTAAATTGAGAAGAAAACTCCCAGATTAGCTCACATCTGCTCTCTTTTGAATGAAGCATTACATGTAGTTATAAAAATGAATTTATAGAATGGATAACGGTATTCTTAATTCCTGCCTTATTTTAAAACCCCAGTTGCCATGCACTGTTGACTGGTACTGTGTATTTGATATTAAACTGACAAATCACATAACATACATTTCAAAGCTTGAATGATCCTGACTAATAAGGTAAAAGCTGTAATCCTGTCTTTGATAGTCAAAAAATGTCATTGCAGGATTTATTAGCAAAGAGAATCCAACATTTATTCATTTTGGTCTGAATTTTTCTAACCAGGCAAGTGCACTGAGTAGTTTTATTGTTATGTATATCTCAGTAGATTAACAACAAAAAAGCAGGCAAAAAGTTCAGTAGAAGGGAGCATCAATAAATTACAAATTAATACTGTGCACATTATTTAAAAGTAAGCATTTGAGAACATAGTTGCTATACACATCTAACCTCAACACTGCATTTCTTGCTGTGCTGGGAATTACAAATAAATGCAAGAGCAATGAGGTGTCTGTTGTTAATACTAACTCATATGTACTAACCCATCTGCATCACTGTGGCAGCAGGAAGGATTTAATTTTCAGTTAACTTGTTGTTGATATATAGTCTCTTTCTTCCATTATCAGCTTGGATTTTTCATACTCACCTGACATTGCATGCGAATCAATTTTGCTGGCTGCTGAGCCTTTCATGTGGAATTCCTTGTCATTTAGCAGGCCCACCAAGAGTAATTCGCTGTAGCACACCCCCAGCACAAGACAATAGGCTGATGCATAGTAAACTAATACCTTTTTTTTTTTTTCTTGTCCACCATAAAATCCTCTCACTTCCCCATGAGTGCTATAAAAAACCCCAAGAATAACATGTGGGTAAATTTAATGATTTTTTTTCTTTTCCTCATTTTAGACGGTAAGGTTCTCAGATGATGTGCTCCTTAAAATGTACTCTAAATACAGGACACCTGGGCAAGGCAAGTGAGAGAAAGTCTGAGCCCTCTTGAAAAAAGAAAAAAACTCCAAAATTGTTCAAGTACAAAGACATCATCTTTTGCTCCCTTCACTCAAATTTCAGCTGTGCTGAAAATGTCTTACAATGATAAATTGGACATTGGATTTTCATGATCAGTAATGATTATCCTGGATTATATATGAAGGGACATATACGTGACTTAAAGTAGGAAGGGGCAATGATGCCAGACCTGAGTGCTATAAATAAAATACAGTTTAGTATGATCTTTACCTGGCTCCCTTTCAACACTTCATTCTTAACAGCAAATATTTGCTTACTACTAAAAAATTACTTCAAAACAAGTATTTTTGTGTGGCCTGTATTTAGTTCAGCCTGACTCAAAGAAAAACTATAGTCACATTCAATAAATATGTTATTCAGTCTAAAAATACTTGTCAAGGAAAATAACCTGTGATTCCTTTCTTAAAAATCAGCCTTCTGCTACTGTGATCTTAAATAAGCTGCACAACGTGTATAATCTTGCATAGTCTCTAACTATGAAGTAGAGATTCTCCATTTACATTTCTATTTCTATGTAAATAAAAAGTATTAATTTGTGTCTGTACTTTTTAATTACTCTGTTTTCAAAATCAGTCATCTATAACTTTTTTTACCCACATAAAAAGCCATTTCAAACCCAGCTGCATGTAGCTATTGACAGCATCATCAGAAGAAGAAATAAGTAAGAAAGTGATTTTAAGTTCATTATTGCTTTTGTCTCCAGTAGAGTTTTTTCAGTCTAAGGCACTTACATCAACAGCACAGATTAACTTCTACAGCTTTTGGTTCAGCCATAAAACATGACCTAGACATCATGAATTACATACTGATGCTTGTTACCTTGTTGACTCTCTGGCCCTAAATGCAGAGGGGTAGAAACTGGCATTTCTGTGCTAGCCATCACTATTTGCATTACCATGCTACCACACCTCCTGTAGCGTTTGTATGTACCTGCCCTGTATCTGCAGGTGCTGTGATGTAAATCCAGAAATTCACAAGTGAGAAAGATGAAAGACAACATAGTTGACTTTCCATCTCTACAAGTTCGTAACTTTATTTTTTTGTAAATATGAAACCACACTGTTTTCACTTTACTGCTGGAACTGTCAATCACTGAGGCTGACTTTGTGTATGTCCTGCATTGTCAGGAATTTTGTTTCAGAAGTCATCAAAAGCTGGATTTAACTCGGGCTGCCTTAGACTTTTATTGCTTTTTCACCTGAACATTATGGACAAGGATTACAACCTCAACTTAATAAATTTTGTTTTCTCTATTGATGGTATTTTCTTCACTCTCATTGATCTTACCAAATACAAACCTGCTCAGAGAACTACTCCTTATTCCACAGCAGGCGAAAATTTCCCTATAAAATGGAGCCCATGAGGCAATTTCAGCCTGTGGATCAGTGCTCCATACGCACTACATCTCCTCATACAGGCCACTTTGAAGTACAAAATGTTTCATTTGACAGTCCTGCCCTAATCTCCCTGTTTTTTTAATCCATAGAGTATACGGGGTGTGAAAAAAATGGTGTGATAGCAAGGCAACGAGGTGACCAGTGGATTTGGATGTGAATAGCTAAAAGAAGAGCCTGGGGATCTAGACCAAGTGAATTATCTATGTGACTGTGGCCACCTGCAGTTAGGAAGGACATATTTTTTAAGAACATTCAGCATATATAAGATTTGGTTTACAATAGGGAAAAGGGTGTTTAGATGCTGTATCTCTGCTTGTAAAGCAGTTCTTGCTACCCAGAAGTCTTTGAAATTAACTTTATGAAGGCTGAGGATAACTAGCTCCCTCTGCAGGGTAAGCTGTGTGGTTCATAAAAAACAAGGGACCTCTATGAACTGTCTAGTTTTGTCAAACATTTATTAAGTAGTTTTTAATTTAAAATTCCTAGAAGAAGAGCTATTATTATTATTAAATGTAATCTAATTGAATTATCTATATTATTTGATCATCCCCCTTCTAGATCTTAATGGGAAAATTAATTTTATTCTGTCTCTTTTCAGCGATAAGACATCTTCAAATTCTTTATTCAGGAAACTGAGCTTACACCATCTGTATCTCTTAATGGCAATATATCACTCTGAAAACTTTTGGATGAAGATGGAGAAAAATGGTACTTCTATTGTATAGATTAATTAATTTTTTCTTTTCCTGAAAAAGGCATGCATACACAGATGTTAGTAGCTTTCCCAGAGCAATTTTTTTAAATGTATTTTGAAGAAGAAAATGGTATATAGACATCTCTTGCATTTGATAGCTGAAAGCCTATCTGGTGTGTCATCTGGATGGCAGTGAACTTAAGTGTTTTGCAGTTCTGCCAAAGAAAAGTTTGTTTACCTTAGAAGTAGACACCAGGAATAAAAGACTAATGTGTACAGTCATGTCAGAACCTTCTCTGTTCTTCAGCAGCTCTTCACTTACTTCAGACATTACCCACATGGAAGGTAGCATCTGTCGAATATAGGAAGCAATTCCAGTTATTTTCTTTATAGGTATTTCTTTAGCTGACAGAAAAAGTGAATTGATTTCTTTACTTCCTGAAGAATGGACTCTTGAACTGAATGAATTTTAAAGACTAAGATGTTTTAAAAAACAATTGAGCTTCATTTCTTTTTAAGTTGTTCAAAATGGTTTTTTTTAATCAAAACTTTATGGAGCTTCTGGCTTGGGGTTTCTTTCTGTTGTAAATTATTCCACAGAGACATACTTCTGAAATGTGACTTGGTCTGTCTGTACTCCATGCAAACAGAAGTATATAATAATTATTTTGATGACACAGCACGATAATGAGATGAGGTTGCTTCTTCCTGAACTAGTTGGTAGACTGTTGATGAGTTTGTAAGTGCTCAAGTCAGTTGAAGACTTGATCCTTATTTGTGCAGGTATTTAGAACAAATTATTTAAAGTATATCTTAATTTCATGAAATAATTATCATTTGGTAATGATATGTAGTTCAGCTAGCTCGGGATCCCGTCACTGACGATGACCAGTTTAATTTCCTTACATAATCTCTTAAGGGACAGCCTGTATCTGGGAATCACAAAACAAAGCCATTGTTCTCTCGTTCAGGAAGATATGAAAAAACCTCCTACTTGTAATTATGTAATGTAATGTAATTATCAATTACATTTCGCGCTTGATTACATTCATCCATTTAATCAGCAATACTCTCTAGTCATTACAGGACATATACAAGTTTGGTGTCTGATCTGCGTTCATTTTCATTTCCACACACTTAGAACTCCATGTTTAAGTTTTCTGGGTTTGCAAAATTTCTTCCACCACCACTTGGTTCAGCTACAAAGTTAAACATAAGGAAGGCAGAGGAAGTAGCCCAGTTGTTCCTTCACTTGTGTAACCTTAAGCTCTTTCTACATTACTTTCTGGTATTTTTAGTCCTTGAAGTTAAGTTACCTATGCAGGGCCTGATTTGAGTGATCAACATGACCTCTGTGTTAAATTTTACACTCTGAGATGGTATTTCCAGCCTTGGTACCATTTCAGCAATTTTATTTTGTCTGGGATATGTTCAAACTTAAATGTTGCTCTTTGAGTACATCATCAAAACAAGCAATGTGAAGCCTTAAACTAGAAAACAATACTTTTCTTCAGATGAATTGACATATTGAACAGCACACAACTGCAGTAACAAAATGGCCTAATGATACTAAAGATGTGAGATTAATTGCTCCAACATACTCATTTTTAATGAAGAGTTACAATTGAGCTGACAGGCTAATTATTACAGTTTTCCAGGTCTCTGCTATGATAACAGTCATAATGTTACTCATCCATCAAAATGTAACCCTTATAAGGCTCTTGCTCTTTAAAACTCCAACACTGTTTTGTCATTTAAAGTACAGTGAGTCCTGACATTCAGAGAGCAAAGGCACTTTGTAAGCTGAACATCCCTTTCACATTTCAAGTAACTACTTAAAAATTCAGTGTTGACTAATGAAAGAAAATTTCTAGATTAATTTCGTAACTGTTATCTAGTTAAAAAATTTAGAGCAGATGCCTGTTCTTAGCCTGTCCACAGTTTAGAACTTCTCCTGGTGATGTATTTAAGAAGTCCAGGGTAACTAGACCTGCAACTAAAGTTCAGGCTCCTGCATTTAGATATCTATGAATGCTGGAACAGAAAGAATCAACAATGACGTTCAGCTGTATATATATTTTTACTTTGTTGTTTGTTTGCTTGCTTGCTTGTTTGTTTTGTAAAAGAAAAAGGTCATTTCCAGTAATGACGAAAAAGACACCATTTCATCAATAGTGTCCATTTAGAGGAAAAAAAGAGAAAAAACTGACAAAAAGTAGCTCAAACATCCTCATCCTCAAAAGTCTAATCTCACTTCCGTTATAATGAACAAAAGACTTCCTGC
>NW_010390033.1:33255-35328 GCF_000710305.1 Buceros rhinoceros silvestris | reverse complement strand
CTGAAAAACACTGGTTTAGGTTTAAGACTAGTAAAATATCCTTTCCAACTCAATTGCTTATACTTTTTACTAAATGCTTTAATTAGCAATTGTACTTTTTTTGATGTTGAATCTGAGTGAAACAGAGCTCCACAACCTTTTATACTTGAAGGAAAATAGGTTTTTGTCTGTCTATCATGAAGGAATGAAATTTTTCCTAAATCATAATTTAACTTAACTGGTTCTTTCTGGGAATATATGTGCCAGTTACAACCAAAAAGAACCTTGGAAGACAGAGACTGGACTCCCTTTGTCATGCCAAGTGTTCCAGGTTGAAACACATAACCCAGCTGTAATCAAACAGAAGAAAGATGTTGCAGAGAAAATAAAAATTGCAGTTATCAACTCAGAGAACCACGTCAAAACTTTCATTGGCATTGATGTTGTCATTGATCCAATAAGCAGTTTGTCTTTGCTTTCCTTTTGTCTACAAGTTTAACGCAAAGAAAAATCTGGACTTCTCCAATTTACTGGTTTAAGGCTGAAGCAAGGTCTGGTCAGGATTACCAAAAGATAATTTGACAGTAATACAGCTGCAAATAAGTTATGCCAAGAAACTGCTCGCTGTTTTAACTGTCTGGCTTATGGATAATAATGGTGGTGCTTGCTGATGTCATTGACAAAGTTAATTCAATTACCCTGAAGACTGTGAAACAGCCTTAATGAGTTAAAGTCCTTGCTCAAGCATTCAAGGAGTATTCCGAGAATGTCTTGCTTACACAGTTGTATGGTTACACCTGCTGAATTATAGCATAGTGAGAAATGCCTCATACCCTACACAAAGTTAACATGTATTGTAATCCTTGGAATAGGCCTCAGAAGTTGGTGTGTCTTGCTCCATCTCTGCTTTGGCCAAAATACATACTATGCTGAAGTGCTCCAGGCTTTTAGAGCATTGCTACTTTCCTTTTTCTCAAACAGTATGGTCCATTTCATTTTGCGAAAGAATATCTGTTTTTCATCCCTATTCTTTCTTTTGATGTCCAGACTTAACTTTCACCACTCCCTCAGAGACATGATTTGGAAGAGTCATCTGTATGTTCGCTGTTTTTATGTGGATTTACTCTTTCTCCCTGTGTTCTGTTCCACTAATATATTTCAGTTACAGTAGGATACATGTTGACGTATATAACTTTATTAAACATATTACATCCTACGTTCTTTCTCAGTAGAGTATCAGTTTCAATTGTTTTCATCAGTTTAAATATTGCCATTTGATTACCTGTTTTCTTGAAGAAATGTTTAGACAAAAATTAAAATGAAAGCCTTGGTTGGGAAAATAAAGCAGGATTTTTTTTGTCTGTATTGTTCCTTGCATTAGACTTGTTTTAAAAACTTCATTTGCTATCGCACAATATTGAAAAGATGACAGAATGAAATGATTCATTAAATGTTAGTTAGAAAACAACGTAAGAACCTTCATTGCAGCAAAGCATTTGTGAGTTTGCTTTAAAGCTTTAATTCATACATTACAAGTGAAAAAAACAGCATACCTGCTCTGCCTTTAACCCTGTTCTTCAAAATTACATGGAAAGTATTTGCAGAGTCCTTTCCTTCACCTTTATCCTTTATCTTTCTTGGTTTGAAGACAGTATTTTGCTAATGAACTTGTGTTGGCCTCATTTCTTCAGGTTCTTGTTACCAGTTAGCTTCTTATTACATTGCACTTGGTTTCCATAACTGTCATGCACACTCAGTTAGCAGTGAAAACTTGCAAGCTACAAGCTCCCACCACCTGTGGGAGGAGATTTACCAAAGGTTGATAATCACTCAGTTTCTGCCCTAAAGCTAGCAGCAACTGCAAGCCATCTGTCATAAAGCTGAGGAATTGCATAAGGACATAGAGGTTATATCTTCCAAATGGTGCATGAGCACACAACCAAGGACTGCAGTAAATGGCAGTGGTATGTAGGCATCTCTTGCAGCACTGAAAAATGTTACTTGCCAAACTGAAATGCTTTTTCTTTTGCTGGTGCGTTCGTTTGTGGGTGGCTTTTTTTTTTTTTTTTTTTTTATTTTTTTGAATTTGGTTTT
>NW_010390033.1:17430-33223 GCF_000710305.1 Buceros rhinoceros silvestris | reverse complement strand
TTTTCGTGGGGTGTCTTTTTGGGGGGGCTTTTTTTTTTTTTTTTTTGAATGATTGCAATGTGCATTTTTTCCTTGTTGTTAAGAGGAACCCAATACATTAATTCTGAGAACTTTTCTCACTGAATACCTCGTAAGTAAGTTACAGGTTAATAACACTCAAGAAACCAAATAAAGAATCTTGTTTATTTTCCTTACTAATCTTCATCTAAATTTGAGCTTTACATCTAACTACAATTAAGAGCATGTTTTTCTTGTTTCCTTAAGCAATATATTTCTAAGCTTGTAAATTCAGTCCTCAAAAAACTGGTAAAAACAAAATAACATTTGGAAAAATGTTATTTGAACTAGTAGTATTCTCTTGTGGCCAAGAAAGCCAGTGGTATCCTGGGATGTATTAAGAAGAGTGTGGCCAGCATGTCGAGGAAGGTTCTCCCACTCTACTCTGCCTTAGTGAGATGGCGTCTGGAGTCCTGTGTTCAGTTCTGCGTTCCCCAGTTCCAGAGAGACAGGAGTCAGTTGGAGTGAATCTAGTGGTGGGGTACAAAGATGATGAGGGGACAGGAGCATCTCTCTCATGGTGGAAGGCTGAGAGACCTGGGTCTGTTTAGCCTGGAGAAGACTGAGAGGGGATCTTGTCAATGCTAGCAAATATCTAGAGGGCTGGTGTCAGGAGGACAGGACCAGTCTCTTTTCAGCAGTACCCAGTTATAGAACAAGGGGCAACAGGCATGAAATAGAAGATAGAAAGTTCCATCTGATCATGAGATAAAAATCTGAGGGTGACAGAGCACTGGAACAGGCTTCCCACAGAGGTTGTGGAGTCTTTTTCTCTGAAGATATTTGAAACCTGCCTGGACCCAGTCCTGTCCAACCTGTCCTGCTTTAGCAGGGCATTTGGACCAGATGATGCCTGGAATTGTCTTCCAACCCCCACCATTCTGTAATTCTGCGATTCTGTGAAAAAAGCCAGTAAAACCAGAGAAAAAACATTAAAAAAAAATCAAATAAATATAGACTGTATTTAGGATCTAATTTTAATGACTTCTTGCAGCCTTTTTAGACAAGTCACTACAAATTCCTTGGTTTACCAACACATAGTTACTGCTCTGTTATTAAATACGTTGAAGCTTTAAAGAAGCTTTAATCAATAAATTCAAGGAGAAAATGTAGTGAGCTGGAGAGGAAGGATTGTGCCTTCTGCAGAATTTCTAATCAGAGGTTTTGTGTTTTAAAAATACTGTAATGTTAATAGAAAACAGAGCTAGCCTTTCATGAGTTAAAATCTACACAGATGGATATTTTAACACCACAGTGGTACCTGACCTTAAAGTAATCAAAAGAATGAAAGAATACTATGGCAGGAGCTATAAACAAGGTAGGACATGCACGGGAAAACCAAGGAGATTATACAGATATGAAGGGTATCACAAAACAGCAGTCAGGGCATGAGATGTTAGTTCAATGGGGTAAAGACTCAAACACTGATATCAATATCAGCTATTGATACACGTGAATATTGTTTTGTGCACTCTGAGACACTGTAACATAATAACTTTTGTAGGCAGAACTGAAGAAATGATGTCAGAATTGAGTTATTCTCATGATGGCATTTGTGGAGATGCTGGGTAAAAGGGCAATGCTTAGCAATTTTATCCTGGATATTTACTGCTGCTTAAGGGCTTTCTTAACAACAAATGAGGAAGGGAACATTTACGTAAAGGTCTTACTGCAATGCAGTAACATCACACCCGTGAAACTGACTTCACCACTTTACAAGATGTCATAGTCTTAGATTTTAGGTTTCAGGTTTGCAAATACAAGTATTTGTATCCTCACACATATATACACCATATACGTATATGATATACATAACATATATCACAGATGAATATAATACAGTAGTTTTATTCCCTGTCAAAATGCATGGAATACACAGAAAATATGATCAAATCTTATGAAATAATTTCTCACTATTTCCTTAAGGAGCTTTCCCACCTAAATCAAAAATCAAAAAATTATTTCTTCTCCAAAAATCCAAGTCAACATCAACCCAGGCAGTCAGGGAAATACAGGAAATACCGGGGTGGATGTTGTAACAAACCGCATGCAAATCAGCCTCAAAAAGCTTTACATCTGAGCACTTTCTCTGAAAATGTTTTATTCTTCTAAACAACCTATTGTACCTTGAGTAGCTAGAAAATGTGCTATGCACATTCTTGCCTTGTTTATCTGAACTGAAAATCTTTTCAGAGAATTACAAAAACCCCACTATATACTGAAGCTTATATAAAGATGAAGTTTTGAAGTACTTTTCTGAACAAAACAATTATTGCACTTAGTGTAAGGAGATGTATTATATAATACATACTAGAAAATCTCTGTATTCAGAAGTAATGTGGCTGAAATTTAATTCTTGTGCACAAAGTGACAGAGATGAATTTTACATTTAAAAATACTCTTAAGTTAAAAGATTAGGAAAACTATTGTATCTGTTTCTTGAAAAGAAGAACTTGGATATATGCAGAAAAGAGACATATTTAAAGTGGTAGCTCTCTGAAAATATGCAGGGCTGTGGACTACATCCATGCCAGTGAAACAGGAGCCATTCTAGGGAGCAGATGAATTAAATTAAGCAGTTGTATTTTTCCTCTGAAAACCAGTGGACAGCTGCAGGTGAATCTCCATGGAAATCTTGGTCCATAAAATTTGCAAAGTTTTGACTTTCCTGTTGTTTTGAAAGATTTGCTTTTCTATGAGAGAGGTTTTATCTTCTAAGATAAGTGACTTTATTTATCCTCAATGGTTTCATGAGGAAAGCTTTTAACTATGAAATATGTCTGTTCAGCTAAGGTACAACAATTTATTTTGAAATACATTAGCATGTGAAAATTCACAATCTTTACCACTGACTAAGCAGTTGGATGAATTTATAAAGAACAGCATCTGAAATTAGGGAAATGATAGAAAATTCTGGTGTGATAAGTCATTAAGGAACTATCTTTGCATACATGCCATATTAAAATCAACAAAAAGAAAATATGTGCATACATTCCAACTCCTTAAATCATACATGGGACAAGACTTTGGCTATGCAGTTTATCAGAGAAGTTCAAGTTACTTTCAATATTCATAAAGTAATAAGGAACCGTACACATGAGAGCATAAGACGAATGTTCTGTTTCCCTCTGGGGAACAAGAGCTTCTGAAGTCTTGAGTTTTTTCTCCATTTCTGCAGTTTTAGAATTGTGATACTCATATTTAAAGTCTAAACAACCAAAAGACTAGTGAGTAGGTATATTTATTCAGAATTTAGTTCACAAACTGGTGAGTAAGTACCTAAAGCACTAAATTACTTGAAATTAATTGGAAATTTCATCTAAGCAGTTGCCTTCTTTCATGTAAATAAATAATACACAAACCTAAGCTAATAATTCAGGAAAGCTTAAACAAAACAATTTCATCTCTAACTTTGTGGAGACTACATGTGTGAAAACTACCAGAATGCCATTATGATATTTACTTAAACTCATCTGTATGTCAAAGAATGTTGACGAACGTCTTCACAAGACAAGGTAAAGGATCAAATATTTTATATACTTGATTCAAAACTAGATGAGAAAGGAAGTCTGTCTTTTACAAGGATAACTTGAAGCATGTTTTGTCATTATTACTATTTAATAAATATCATGGCAAGCTCTTGCTGTACCCAAAAGCTCTTTGATTTGTTGGGTTTTTTTGTTGTTGTTGTTTTGTTTTATTTTTTTAAATGTAGCCATTGGAAAAAAATATTTGCAGTTCCTGGTTTATATTTAGCTATGCTTGCATTACAAGGGTTCTATTCTACAATTGCCATCATTAACTGACATGAGACTGTTGGTAGACAACAGGAATTCAAAGTATGGAGTTCATGACTATTCTGACATTTTTGCTATTGTCAGTTTACAAGACAATATAGATGCTTCCCAGATCGACTCTGGGCCACAGAGAAAACACTGTGTTTATCTGCAGAGTTGTTGCTTTTCAGTGCATGGAAATTTGTCTGGAAATTCAGAGGGTGGGAATGGTTCAACTTGAATGTGCTGGACTGCTAGGCAAGAGGCAAGTATGCATAAGGACGTTTTTTCCTTTCATGTTCTGCTACTGTTTTTAAGCCACTTTGGTTTATGAGGGTTTGTGAGTCATTCTGTTCACTAATATAATTATTCACAAATAGCCAAATGCTAGGAATTCCAAACATACTAACTGCATAAACACGGTGTATATTCGGAATAAAGTAGATCCAAAGTCAGGATAAGAATACAACCCTTATGAGACTGAAGATTCTGGTGTCATTACAGTGGGTGATGTAATAGGTAATGTCTGTAAAAAAAGACACTGGCAGAATGACACTGCCACACATAACCCTGCAACTAAGACAGCAATGGTTTATTGTGAGTACCTTCTATATTGGCACCATAAAGTCTTTGAGTAGAATAAATGCAAAGAAATTATACCTGCTTTAAAACCTTTTCTAAAAATTATGCATCAAGAAACATTGCAGAAAATATTGCCTTCTATTCCTATAATTAAAAAACAATTAAGGATATGCCATCAGTATCATCAGTTAAGAGAATACAATACCAGAAAACATTGTGCAATAGCTGTCCTCTGTATCCATGTCTGGGTGAGATTATTTTTATTGGTTAGTATTTTAATATCATCGTGTATTTCCAAAAGTTCTGTTTTTATATAAACATTGTAAATAAATAATATATTACAAAATATAGAGTTGTTGGGTTTGGCTTTTTTTGTATGTGAAAACTGTTATGTCTTCTCATTCATATAGTTTGTATCAAATTCTTTACAGTGAGTTAAATTAGTTTAGTTTTATATCAAACTATGCTATTCACCCCTAACCATCTGGTATAGCCTTCCCACAAATGGTACGCTCTCACACTCTCTAATTTAAGCCATTAGGCTCTATTCATGCAGTCTAGTTGTATACATGCAGATCAGTGGTATATAATTCCCATGCCCTGTCTGGTCTCAGAGATGAGAGTAAATACCGATAATTCTTTTCTTAATTTTTGGAACATTTTCTCTAAGAAAGTAATGGTTTTTGAACAAAGTATTTGTCCTGCCTTATTTCTCATAAAAAGCCTCCTTAAATCTCACTGTTGTCTGGTTTTCTGTGCTGTTTCCGATCTTTCAAGTTTGTCAGCTGGATATATGCTGAAGTAGCCTGAGAAAAGACAAAAAACACCAGAATAGATTGGTAAAGTATTATCTGGAAGCTGACTTACCATAAGACAAGTTCTCAGTACAATGTGATAGAATCATGACTGTAAAGACAGCAGACGCTTTGTTACCCATTTCCACAAACATTTTACATTGGTTACCCTGCAGTTACTTGTGTCATTGCCAGTCCCTGAATCAAGCTGATGACAAACTCCTTTGCTCTCAGTGGTGCCAGGTTTTCATTCTATGAGTTTGGTTCCCTCTCATGCAAGTTTTAAACTAATTGTGCAAGTTTTAGACAAGTAAATGTTAATTTTGTATAACTAACGAATAAATAATTAATAGGTGAAATAATACCTGTGTGTGAGAATGTGAGTTCGTGATTGGCTTCATCATTGGATTGATCAGAAAATGTTTATCACAAATGGAACAGCTGTGTGGGATCTTGTATTTATCAGTCATCCACCCAAAAATGGAAATAGACAATACTAATGAACATACATATCCTGAAGTGTAGTGGGAAATGGAATAAAGAGACAAAAATGGCTTTGCCATTTAGGTTATGTAACTAGGCTGAACACCATTAAGATGTTTATCAATGGTATGCTAAATACTGAAATACATCAGAAGTGGATTTTATCATTCTTGACATTGAGATGTATATTTCATTTGACTCAACAAGACTTGCTGTCTGGATTGGATCTGTACAGTACAAATTATTAGCAACAGATTCAGTTTTAGGAATTTTAGATGTACTGCAGGTATAGGAGTATCTAAAGTGTTTTCATAATTGTAATCAAGTAATATCTTGTACCTTCCCTTCCACGTCTCCTCAAATACAGTTAATCAAAAGTGAATATGGAATCACAGAATCATTTAGGTTGGAAAAAGACCCTTAAGATCATCCTGTCCAACATTTAACCTCTCTCAAGTCCATCACTAAACCATGTCCCACTTTTAAATACCTCCAAGGGTGATGACTCCAATGCTTCCCTGGGCAACTGTTTTGGTAAAGCAGTGTTTCCTAATGTCCAATTAGACTTCCTCTGGTGCAGCTTGAGACTGTTTCCTCTCGTCATTGTAACTTGTAACATGGGAGAAGAGACCAACACTACTTTGCTACAACCTCCTTTCAGGTAGTTGCAGAGAGCTGTAAGGTCTCCTTTTCTCCAGGTTAAACAACCCCAGTTCACTCAGCTGCTCCTCATAAAATTTTCACAAGCTTCATTGTCGTCCTTTGGACACACTCGAGGACCTCAGTGTGTTTCTTGAAATGAGGAGCCCAAAACTGAACACATTGTCTGAGGTGTGGCCTCACTAGAGCTGAGTACAGGGAGACAATCACTTCCCTACTTCTGCTGACCTCACTATTTCTGATACAAGCCAGGATGCCATTGGCCTTCTCTGCACCTGGGCACACTGATGGCTCATATTCATCCATTTGATGACCGACACCACCAGATCTACAATGTGAAAGGTTGGGGGTTTTTTATGCTTAGAGTTAGCCATCTCGTGTAGAAGCCATCCCTGCTGATACTTTAACATGCTTATCTACTTCAATATTTCCTGAATCTTGTTTTCTGTATGCTGCCTACGAATCTACTTTCACATTCCAACACTTACACAGTAATTTAAGCTAATGTAAGATGTGTGTTAAAGGCAAGGGAAATCAGTATCCCTTGTTTACTTACGAGTAAACTAGAAGTTTAAGATTCAGTGTAAAAAATGAAAAATACCATGCAGTATGTGAATTAAACTGTTTTGCTAAGCAGCCCTCTTTGGTTAACCCCAAATTAAGTTAGCATTTTACTGAACCTTAGTAAATGCTGCTTATAGTTCTCTGCAGACAATCACTGCACTGAAGATAGTTCGCCATTAAAGACAGATCATCCATGTGAAGTGTAATAGTGGAAGTGCACTTCAGTAGGGAGCTCTGTTGTCCACACAGATCATGATTTCCAACAAGGAATTTTTTTTTTTTTTTTTGCATTGAGATGGGCACTAGCATATGCAGAGGCACAGCTCTGCATATGCCAGTTCATAAGCTGTCCTTTCAGCAGCTCGTACTAAATTGTATCTCCAT
Organism: Buceros rhinoceros silvestris; assembly: GCF_000710305.1. NCBI lineage: Eukaryota > Metazoa > Chordata > Aves > Bucerotiformes > Bucerotidae > Buceros > Buceros rhinoceros. The sequence continues at coordinate 25,923 of NW_010390033.1, read as the reverse complement.
ATCCTCCTCCCTTATCTCCCTCACTGGGTCTACATCATCATGCAGGAGCTCACACTCAATTCTGTCTTACAGGCAGTTTGTTCAGGACATCATTGTGTTCCTGTTACCTAAAATTTGGAAGAAAAACTCCTTAACACCAATGTAGCATTAAGAAGCAGCATTTTCTTTATCTTATCAGTGCCGGGTGTGAGGAGAATCTCTTCCCCAAATCCCGCATCCCGTGTGCTGCCCCAACCAAAGCTTGTATCACCCAATTACATGCATATTCATTATTTTCCCCCAAATAATCATACATATTCAAAAACTAATTAATAATTTTGCATAGCTATTACGCATGCACCTTGAGCTTAAGAAGGTCCATTTTGTGGACTCTGTTGTGTTCTACCGGTCGCTGAAGGAATAGCATTTGAAGATTGTCATGGGAACTCTCCCATGTGGATAATTGGCAAAGAAACTGTGTTATCAGTTGTGATTTATGCAGGTTTCAATCAGTCTTCAAACAGCTTAGCTCGCTCTTTCTCTTCCGTTTTGTCATCTTCTGTGTCTCTCTTAGACTGTAGACTTGTAGTTTAGATTTTTTTCTCATTCCTTTCCCAGACCACCAAGGTTTTCGTATTTCTATTGTACAGACAAGTATTTACAAGGTAACATAACATTTCTACATGCACAAGAACTGACAAAAGTGAGGACAGAAAGATTTCCTGCTCAGGAAAGATCCTGATTTCCATGCCACGTTTTCTCTATAGTTTTCTAGATGTTTTGTGAGCTTTAAAAATCTTGATGTAAATTTTAATTAAGAAGTTTACATTAATTTAAATGTGTCTATGTGTAACTTTCCTACCTGTGGTCTTCTAAAGATCTGTAGTTATACAAGCAACTGCAGGCAGTGATATATAGAGCACTGTTGTATTATGCACATTCATAATATACTTATAACCTAATGGCTAACACCTATGTCTGTGAGTAAACTGATCATACCTGTTTGCTATACTCTGAGATGACTTTGATGTATACTATGGGTTTATTTTGAATTTGTTTGTTTTAGTTACATTTGGGAAACAATACAAGTACTGGAATTTTGGTCTGCTTCTGACCCCCTTCAGTAGCTGATGGTTTTCTTCTTCCATCATCAGACCTCTGCATAACTGGAGCATTGAAAGCTAATGTGTGCTCAGCTTATAAGAAATGAGCTTAAAATGAACTTTGTTGCGTTAAGTAGGTCTAAACCAATTTTCTTCTTATTTCCTTTCTTCCCCCCACCCTTACATACAGTAAGTAATTGCCACTGTATAAATAATTCAAGTAGAATTTGTAAGACAAGATTAGGAAAGCTTGAGAGATTGCTCTTCATTTAATGGCAAGTCTGAATGCTTTTTCTCACAAAGTCAATACCATCACAATTACTTAATGTTGTTGGCTGTTTACAATGCCACTTCCCCTTTCTTTAGCATAATTCTAGGTTTTTTAAATCTATTTGCTTGTTTAGCCACACACTACATCATTGAAAACGTAGCCTGTTAAATCCTTGGAGGAAGGAACTTTCGATTACAATCCGAAATTACGGTGTTGATATGGGAATTATTGTTTTATGTCATGAAGGAAATAAAATTTGGTGATTACAGACAGGTCCTTTCCATCCTTAAAATGTTTTTATGAATCTCAAATTATTTGTCTGAATGGTATTTCACCCTCAGCAACCGTATGACTATCACTGTTGCGGTTTAGGATTTTGGCTCCAGGGTAAGAAGGGTGGCAAAACCCCCTTTCCCTTGTTTAGCACACAAAAAGAGATTTTGCTGCCTTGACTCCAATTTCATGCCCACCCCTGGAGCCCAGCCATGTCAATCAACACCTCTTTGAATAAAACTACAGAAAGCTGCAAATCACGTAGCTTCACTTCCAGCAGGAGAAGGATAAAAAGAGAAAACTCAGCAACAGAGGCAGTAAAGATCTTCTGAGAGGCAGGTAGAATTTTCACTTTGTTGATTATTGGTGGGGGTGGAAAGAAGAGACACCAGGAGATGGGGAAAAAACTCTGGAAGATCCCTAATTCTCCATGGAGAGTGCCCACTGTCAAGGGAGGAGCATAAAAGTCTTCAAAGTGCCAAGAAAGAAGGCCCCACTGGAACACAGAGAAGAACCCAGAACATCCCCTGGAGATCTGGTGATTCTTACGTTTTTTGCAGCTGGGGAAAGAGAGCCAGGATGTCCCCTGGAAACCCAGTGACTCTTAAGTTTTGTGGCCACCCCAGAGAGAGGCTACTCATTGCAGAGGAAGTTTGTCCCCAAAAAATTCAACTTGGAACATAAAGGCATGAGGTTAAAAGAACTGCATTCACCCCATATCTGTTCCCCAATCCCAACACTCCTCCCACTTCTCCAGCACTTCCAGCACTGCAAGGGCTCATAGTAAGTGCGGATGTGGGTAGAGTGGAGAGAGAGGTTTATGTGTTTGTGCTTATGTATTTAATATCACCGTTCTCTCTTCTTTCTGTCCTACCCGAATTTAAGTGATGATTTGTAGTTCTTACTGTTCTTGAATTAAGTTAATTTTCACCCCCCACTATTCAAATCTGCTGCTTCTTTGCTCATGGCCCTAAGTGGCACTGGTAAAGCCCTCCATTCATTTTCCCAGTTCGAACAATTTAGTTCTTTTGTTTAACTCTAGGAGGAAATAAACCTCCCCCGAGGATAAATTTTTGCTTTTGCTGCCTTTCAGTTCTTTCCAACCACAACAATGATACAGAATTTTCTTAACAATATTTTAATAAATTAGGCTGCCAGAATAACCTTCTGTCCACAACTGTCTGACAGTGAGTTCCTTTGTACCCAATCATACGTCTTGTACAAGGAAACAGGAGGAAAAATCAGCAAGGGTGTCCTGGTTTTAGATAGAACAGAACTAATTCCATTCAGTGATTTCGTTTTTCAGCTCAATCTCTTCTCACTAACGGCACTTTCTGAAGTTAATGGCATGTTTCTGCAGGCAGTGTCTGCTCCCAGCAGTGACAGCGCTTGATGTTTACAGTCACTGCCAGGGGTTGGTGTGCAGAAAGGCTCTTGCTTGTACTTGCTCCTGTGCAGACCAAGGTCACTGCAAACCCCTGTGTGCCACGGTGGGGGCGCAGTGAGAGGCTGCAGCAGTGGGGAGGAGCGGACAGGACAAGTCACCCTCCAATGACCAACCAGGTGTTCCATCTCATAGAGGTCATATTCAGTATAAAGCTGAGGGGTCACAAGGGTCAACACTTCTTCTTCAATGGCTGGTGTCTGAGGAGGACTCTGTCCTTTCTTCTTCCCTTGACCCCAATCCCATCTGCTGCTAAGTCCAGTCTGGGCCTTCCCCAGTGCCTGCCCACAGCATCAGTGGTGACAGTGATATGGTTGTCTTCAGGGGTGTTGGGTTCGGTATTGATTTTGTATGTAGTTACAAATATTTTATTTTATTGTTATTACTTTCATTAAAGCAGTTCTAGTTTTCTTTCCCAGTCCGTAAGTCTCTCTCCCTTATTCCCTTTCTCTTCCCCTTTGAGGAAGGAGTGGGTTAATAGAGAGTATCTGCCATTTGTCTAGTGGCTGGCCCAGCCCTAACCATGATCACAGAGTGGTGAGGAGAGGTAATTTAGTGACTGTGGCCTTCTGAGCACAGTGAAAAATCCACATCTAAGTGTGACTCAGGAAGCCTACTGCAATTTAAGTCATTCTGTGTTTAGATTGTAATGTATAAAATGAAACTTCACATCTTTCTGAGAATTGTTAATGTCTTAATTAGTTGTAGAAGACATGAGCATGAGAAGAAGATTGATAATGTAGAGTCAGGTTTACCCAATTATTTTTCATGTCTCCACAGAATGCCTCAAGGGAACAGATATACAGGAAAATAAAATAAAAAGTAAGAGCTGTTATTGCTTTTTAAAAAATTCTTAGAACTTCTAAAAATTTCACTTATTGCATATGTTTACTTAAACCAAAGAACATTTTTTCAAGGACTTTTGTTGTAAAAGTAATTTATATGGCTTCAGAAATCATAACAGTCTTGCACTAACCTACAAAGTGTGTTGCCTCAAATGTATATTTGACAGTTTTAAAACAGTGACAGGTAAAAATCTTTTCTGCTACCATATGTCTTTGTTTACAAGATAATGAGAAATTTGATATATGGGAAAAGTTCTTGCATGTTTTGAATTATAAAGCATAGAACTACAAGGAGTGAACAAATAGAAAAGACTCAAGACAGTATGTTAAGAAATGCAAAAAACATTGAACTTCTGAAGGTGAATAGAAGGTAGATGAACTCTCCACCTGAACTATAAGGGAGAGATGTGTCTTCACATATCCGCAAGCTAGATTTTTCAGTTTGAAGTTATTTCAAACAAACAGGACAAAATAAGTTTAGCAATGTCACTTTATAATGTATAACTTGCATACTGTGTTCTACTTTTATTAGGCAATACTGGCAGATCTCTGCCAGATCTGGAAACAGGAAAAAACTTCAAAGTCTCAATGGTAGAGAGAACCTACCAATCTGAAGCAGACACTGACAGCCTCAGCTGCAGAAGAGCTTTGGGCGACATCCCAACCTCTCCCTCACTTCATGTAGCGTCTGCCTTGCCTATTTTGTTGCTGTTCTTTTCTCCGAGCCCTTCTGTCTGGGTCTGCGCTGCCAGATCTCTAGTAGCCTGATTAATTCTTCATTTTGTCATATCTTCTTTTCTGACACATTTCAGAAACTTTAGAAATTCTGCTATTTTGAAATTACACTTTAGCCTCATGTTTTCCAACTTAGCTCCATCCTTCCACTGCCTCATCTCTGTATTTCAAAAAAGATCACAAAACTTTTGGTTGAAACGGTGTAAAGCGCTTTCTCTCTTTTTGTGTGTTTTCTGAGCAATGAATTTGATCAGAGGTTCAATCACAATGGCAGCAGAACAGGACTGCCAACTTTGAAGAATCTTACTCAGGTTGGGATGATACTTTCATTATAGGTAAAAATAAAACAAATTTCTATTCAGTTATGTTCAATAGGGAGACCAAGGCAATGGTACATATTCTCCTACATATGTGCTACACATTGTAAGAAACAAAACCAAAAATTATTTGGTCCTAAACAAAACACAATAGACATGCTATAAAACTGATGGAAGGAAGATAACCATTGTGCTATTGTAATACTGAGATAAAAACAGAAATACAAGAATCTTTGAAAGAGGTGATGCTGGTTTTGAGTGCTTTTCTGTGTCCATGAGACCTTCAGATCAAGTCCAAAGAAATTGATCACCTCAGTAAATTACAGAGAATGCTCGGAGAGTTAAGGAGTTGGGCAGGAAGATGAGTATTTATTTTTAGTACTGATCCGCTGATCAGAATGACACTACTACTTGATGTATAATATGAAAAGCCATCAGAATTCTGAATGTAAAAAAAAAAAAAAGAAAGAAAGAAAAGAAAAACCAAACAGGAAAAGAAGTCAATACCTCAAGTTCTTTCAGAAAGCAAGGGGGATACTTGCACACAACTTCAAGCAGCTCTTCAGAGTGGGTCTAGGCCTGAGGCGTACTGCTTATGAAAAAAGTGTTTGAGAAAAGAAAAAAGGAAGATAGAATGGCTTCCTAGCAAGGTAAAGAGTGTTAATTTGAAGCAAGAAGACATTCTTCAACAAACTGAGGAAGAAGAAATACAAAGGGTCATGAACTCAAGCAGATTAAAAGAAAAGAAAATACTGAAGGTCAACTAGCAAAATAAAATTAATCCTAAATCCTTCTTCAAACACATCAGGAGTGGGAAGCCTGCCAGAGAACCTGCAAAGCCAATTGATTATCAGGGTATAGAAGAAACATTCAGAGGAGATATGACCATGACAGTGAAATTTTATGGGTTTTTTTTTGCATTGGAGTTCTCTGTGGGAAAAATCTCCTGTTCAAGAACTGTGTTTCATAGGACATCAAAGAATATAACTGTGAATGAAAATGGCAGCACATGTTAAGGAATAAATGACAAAATGAATAGCTAAAAAAATTTATCAGAACCAGATGGTACTCAGCCCAGAGGTGCGTGGGAGTTCAAGGGCGACTACTAACAGTGTATGACAAAAAAGTACAGAACTGCTTACCTATGAATAATGAATAAATAAGCTAGGACTCTTCAGACAGAAAAAAGAGATAACTTATAGATGGGTGGGGAGACATGATAGATTCTACAGAAACACAGGATGCCTGGAGAAAGATCAGCTGCTCAGTGTCTTCCAGTGCAAGAGGAGTAATGAAGCAAAGCTATTAGGAATCAAGTTCAAGACAAAGGGCAGAAGGAAGTTTTTCATTCTGGGGTATCAAATACAGAAAACTCTTTGCCAGAAATTGAAGCTTACAGATGCTCAGCTACTTGGAAGGAAAATATGTTTGTGATACTGATTACACAGGGAAAAAAAAAAATGGGGAGTCCAGGGTTTTGAATAGTCAGATTAGAAATGCAGACATCTAACAGAATGTCCAATATTACTGACAAATATAAACCAAATATACCTCTACCAAAAGTGGACCAAAAGATGAACGCATTTCAAAGCTAATACAAATGAGGAAAGGTGAATATGGAAATACTGCACCAGAATTAAAGGATACAGTCACCCTATTTCTGCAGCTGACAGCAATGAAATACATAATGTAAGAAAATTAGTGAGAGAAGATTCTGTGTACATGTTAGGAGCAAAGACAGAATCATTTATTTTCCAGCAACAGCAAAACAGCCTTGACATTTTTAAATAATATATTTTAGCTGAGATGAAGGGCCTTTCAAATATGCTTCAGTGCACACCAGCCTGAGCAGACTGCAACAAACTAAGTCAATAGGACTCTCAGCAAGGGAATCGATGTGATTTGCAGTGGTCCTGGTAGAAATGTCATTCAAAATTGATGACAAGATTTCTGACCAAATGCTGTTTTAAAATAGTCTTTATAATCCTCTTTCTGATACTACATCTGGTGACTTCTGACCCTCCTCAGAAACGTCCAGCTTCTGCCTGAATACTGAACTAATCCTATGCTAACATGTGGAATTAACTTAATGAAACTGTAGGAAGATAAAAGATACTTTTGAAAGCCCTCTGTAAAATAAATGACTGTGAGCTAACAATTAGAATCTTAGTACTTCAGCTGCTACTGAAATACAGGAGATAATAGCTCCTTTTTTTCAGTCTTTTCTTCCTCACAGATGGAAGAATCTTTAAACTTTATGTTCTAAATTACTTTGAAACCTTTATAAAAATAATCACAGATGCTACAAATACCATTTAGAATGTAGCATTATTAAGCTTATTGGTTTTTGGCTGGAAAATTGCTCAGTCTGCTGCAAAAACCCACATTAATTCCCATAAAAATGTAACTTTATAGCTACCACTGTGAGCATTTTGCACCAGAAAATTATTTCTGCTACCTATAGTTGAAAGTGAAGCTGGTAGGAAACTGTTTGCTGTACCCTGGAAATCTGGCTTTTTTGAACTTTTACTCAGCATTTTGAAAACCTCAGTTTGAACTTTTTCTGCAGTGATTTGGGTGGAGTTTTGTACTGCAATTCCCAAAGCAGTTAGCCAGACTTCCCAGCCACTGCATGAGACCCTGAGGAGGGAAGATGAAAAAAACCCCAGTTTTTATATATACACATCTGGTACCAATGCACTGTAATAACAGGCAGTTGCACCTAACAGTATTTAGGTGGTTGAATATATTAACACAGTTGTCTATAAGAAAATTCAGATCAGTAAGCTACACCAACTGTTATAGAGGGCACCTACAGTTGCTCTGTGCATATATTGCCTCTGCGCTGTAGAGGTTAGTGCTAAAACGGGGTGACTAACCCCTTCCATTAGCACCCTTCAGTTCATGATTTTTACAAGGAATCTAATAAATCTAACATGTAAATACAGAAGAGAAATGGGTCTTAAATTCTTTATTTTCCTGCTCAAACTGTGAAAAGTGTGTAAAGTATGTATATCCAAAATCAGTGCTTCATCTCTTTGATAACAGAGTAAATATTTAGTTGTGGCAGTGACCCCAGCAGGGAAGAAGCCGAATTAGCCTGCTGTCAGTCAACAGCAGGAGGCGTGTCGTTTAGGAGGAGACAGAGAGGCTTGGTCAGTAGCTGATTGGAGGAGAGTACACTTGAAACCAATCCAAGTAGGGCACGTATGATAAACAAAGTACTAGAAGATTATAAAGCATTGTGATAAGAGAGAACACGGTCGGTGCAGTTGCAATTTGCAGTATGTAGGTGCCGCAGCAGTTTGCTGCAGTTGTATTTCAATAAAGGTTTTCTGTGCACACAAGCTGTTGTCGCATTGTCCGCCCTGACTATTCGCGATGTGTGATTTATCACTGCAACTGGTGACCCTAACAGCTGGGGAGAGACCCCCCAACAATTGGTGACCCCGACAGACAAGTCTGCAGAGGAGTCGGCTGCAGAAGACAAGACTGCAGGGGAAGCTGGGGGGGGGGGGGGGGGGGG
>NW_010390033.1:7990-17140 GCF_000710305.1 Buceros rhinoceros silvestris | reverse complement strand
CCTGGTAAAGCTGGTGAGGAATTTTCATGCCTGGGAAGCAGGCGGGCCACCGGTATCACAACAATGGGTTGGGAAGCGACCCGGAGTGAAGATTTAGCTTTTAAAGCCTTACCGGGGAGCAGAAGATTAAAATGTACTGTTTATGAGCTTAAAGCTAATGCTGCAAAATTAGCAACTGCCTGGAGATTCCTTTTAGAGACCTTGAAAAATCACACAGCGGCACCAAATGCAGCTGCCCACCCCCCCACACGGGGGGGTGTCCAAGAGTGAGTCAGCTTCTACTACAACCACTAAGGAATTTAACTGCTTAACTCCTAACAGCTTACTTGAGAAAATAAATGAAGGTAATAAATTAACGCAGCTGGCAGAGAAAAGCGATAGAGGTAACAAAAATGAATCACCTGGATTCCTTCAGCCAGGCAAAACAAAGAGCGCTGTCTCTTTATTCGCTGTTACTTTCAGATGAAAGCAAGGACTCAGATAAGAAGAATCTGTATAAAATTGGATCTGTGCCATCAGAGGGAACACCATCAGGCAGCGGGGCGGACCGCATAATTAAAACTGCGTCACTAGAGGAACAGACGCCGTCTTGGGGACTGTCTTCCCGGAAGCTGCGGCGGAAGAGACGTATCCGGCACCTGCCACCATAAAATTGGATCTGTGCCATCAGAGGGAACACCATCAGGCAGCGGGGCGGACCGCATAATTAAAACTGCGTCACTAGAGGAACAGACGCCGTCTTGGGGACTGTCTTCCCGGAAGCTGCGGCGGAAGAGACGTATCCGGACACTGCCCCCTGCCACCCACCCTCAGCGACGAACATCCTGTGAGCCAACATCCTTCCGGTCAGAGGACACTGCCAGGATTCGAAACCGGGTCTTCAGGTTTCTAACACTGATGTTTTTCTTAGTTGCCACAGCCGGTACATATAAACCGTGATTTATCTACAGTTTCTCCGTTTTCACTGCTGAGCTCAGATTTATGGTTCTGCATTCCACAGCGGGCAGTGAGGAGTCACCTTTGCCCGGTGACTGCTAAAACATATCATCATGTCCCCCTGTGCCAGAAACTCATAAATAACATTGTAAACGAATTTCACCTGAATTTAAATAAAACAATTATGCAATTGAGAAAGTGGAGTTTTGTAGCTGTTCTCATAGGCGTGCTGGCCACACACTGTGTGAGGGGCAGCTTTAACCTCTGCTCTAAATACAGTGCCGTTTGGGCACAGACGCAAGGTAGCTGTATGGCTGAGGACCACGTTGGCTCTGTGGAGACACCCACAAGGGTCCGTTAACTACCGATGCCTCACCTCCAAAACAATCTATGGTGGGGACGTTGCAGATTTGGAAATCAATCGCTAGTCTGTTGTCGATGTGTATGTAATCTGAACTAACTCTGAAACAGGTGTTTGAAAAAACAAAAAGGGGGAATGGTGGAGAAAAGACCAGAAGTGCGCCTTACTAAGGCTATTTGTGTTAAATTTTCCACAAATTTTGGAAGATTCTACCCAGCCAAACGATTTGGAACCTACCTCTACCAGGCAAACGATTGTACCTCTGGGTAAGTGACCACGACTTGCAGGAGTCACAGAACTGTTGTGTAATAGCTCGCAAATGTGTGTTAACAACTGGAGTGGAATATATGCGCGACTGCCTCAAGTGACACAAGAACCACAAGAAGTGGAGCCTTTGGGCTCAGTTGTAATGGACAGTTGTGTAATGTTCAGTGATACCCATAACAACAGCTGCCTGTGTACATAAGAGCATTCAAATGTCGAGAGCTGGTGTTTCAAGCCTCAGTGTTGATGATGAATGGGATTGGTTTCATGAGTTGCCTAACAGATGGGACGTTACCGGATTTTGGCCATCTGTCTCTCGTGTATTCTTGGACTTCTGCGAAGGGCCCTGCAGAAATCCCTGAATACTGTCTTTTTGGTGGAATAACAAAAAGAGGGAGTTGTGGGTGTGACCCCGGCAGGGAAGAAGCCGAATTAGCCTGCTGTCAGTCAACAGCAGGAGGCGTGTCATTTGGGAGGAGACAGAGAGGCTTGGTCAGTAGCTGATTGGAGGAGAGTACACTTGAAACCAATCCAAGTAGGGCACGTATAATAAACAACTACTAGAAGATTATAAAGCATTGTGATAAGAGAGAACACGGTCGGTGCAGTTGCAATTTGCAGTATGTAGGTGCCGCAGCAGTTTGCTGCAGTTGTATTTCAATAAAGGCTTTGTGTGCACACAAGCTGTTGTCGCATTGTCCGCCCTGACTATTCGCGACGTGTGGCAATTTACCACTGCAACTGGTGACCCCCCAACATTTAGTGATTAAAATAATGCAATGACAAGCATGAATAAATAAGTAAAGTGGGTTACCACAGAGCCCCCTTAACTCAATAAACATGTTTTCTGTGTATTTGAAATGGCCTAGCCTCAGGCCTGCTTGGCACCTGCGTCAAGATGACAATACTGTATGTATATAAATAAAAAAGCAAGAAAATACAGCTGAGCTTTACTGAAAGAAGCTGCAGCTTCAAGTTAGTGGAATGCTATCTTCTGCAAAAGGCAATTTAAAAATGACCCTAGGCAAATCAGAAACAACTGGGTTCCTATGTGACAAAATAATTACCTGGTACATCGCTTACAATATTACTATACTACAAACACTTCAAGGTGAAAAGAAAAACAAACAAAAACAGTTAAAGCAACCCTAATATTACACCATCATTTAAAAAATACACAGTGGGCCATACTGTGCCATCTGTTTTGAAAGTGGAACATGAGATTAGTGGGTACATACCCTTAAATGCCAGATGGCACAATGTGACCCATTACTCTTGTCAAATATGAAAAAAATAGAGTTTCATCACAGCATAAAGAGCTTAGCTGTGACCCATAAATCAATGCATATTTAATATGTTTTTATCTTTCAGACAGCTAAATATTTTCCTTAAAGCCTTACTATCTGATGGGAAATAGTTAAAAACTTTGATCAGACAGCAGTTGTTAAGTGCTTTGTGTTAAAAAATGCAAAGCATGTTTTAAAATTAATCCAAAGATGACTGGAGAGTAAAGCGTGGAATAGCTGTCAAGAACTGTGGTGAATTGTGGGACATTGATATGCTTGATTAGACTCCCTTAGAGTTCAGCACAAGGATGCTTTTATCGTAAACGTTGAGCAATTTCAGATATTTCATGGCAAGTTTATGTTTGTTTATTTATTTATTTATTTATTTATTATGTTAAGAGTACAGGTTAGGTTTGAAATGTTTATTCATGTCATGTAAGGCAAGATTGGCAGAAATAATTAAGTATTTATTAGGTCTACAGCATGTAAATGACAGCTGTGGTTTCTTTCCTGTACTGAGAGTTCTTCTGCTGCCTGTACCTCAATAAAATACTTAAGCAATTCAAATTCACCTGCTCGCAGACAGCATGCTCACAAGCACCACCTACTTTACAGTCATAAAGGCATGAAGCATAACATTCTTCAGTACACAGTAGACCATATTCTTTTAACATGTTCTTCAATCAAACAGTACTTAGTCAGTAGAGGTCTGTTTTCATCTTGAAATGACCTAAGCTCTCTCTTCGTAGTTCCTTTTACAGAGAAGTAATAACATCTTCCTCTGTCTAATGAATTTAGCAGACTTCAGCCTCCTATGAATCTCCTAGATCATCTTATTTTCTATGATTTTAATAATTTATTTAGCCAATTTTTACAATAGATTTAGAAGTTTCTGAGTTATGCTTTTGGTCAGAGAGCTTGGCTGAGTACATGCTGATGAAGAAGAAACACAGAGATTTCTCACTCATCTAGAAAAAAATTTATTCCTTGAGGGAAGTATTTGTCCTGCAAAACTCAAAAATGGGGGAAAAGGAATGGAAGAAAAGATGACACAGAGTTCATTATAGCAAGCTTTGCACTGTAAGAACTGGATGACTTTCCAAGGGTATAATCACTGCAGAGCACCATGCACGGTATCTTTTTATTGACAGTTTTCTGTGCACGTGTTTTCTTAAGTTGATGTATGTGTATATCTGATATGTAAACCAGCTTTGGTGTGTGCCTCGAAGCAGAGCTTCTCCATGTTTTTATAGCGTGTTAGCAATCTGCCTTTCACCAATGTTTCTAATCTCTCACATTTTGTTTTAATAAAAGTGAAAAGAAATAAACTTCAATGAAGAGGGAAACTTTGGAAAAAACAGTAGACACTGTGATTGGACATGGAATAAATAAGACTTTTAACAAGGAGCTGCCCAGATTTTCTCCTCATAACAATGTTCTCAAAGGAGACAAAAGTCTTTTACAGCAACAATTTAAAAAAAAAATTGTGTTTTGTTGGACTGTGCATCATCCATTGTGTCTTTGCACTTCTGTCAGGTTTGGTTTTAATTCTGCACCTGGTTTATTGTAGTCTCTGGCTAGTGTCCTCTGCTTCCCACAAAGTCTGTAGCTTCTGCTCATCCAGTTTCTCTGTTTACCTTGGAGTGCAGTTCCCCCTCTTGGTGGTGTTTTTGGGTCAATCTCTTTTTCTTCCAGATACTTTAAAACTTTCTTTCCATGTATTGGTTGTTCTTCTCCTGGGAAAGAACAGTCTTTCCCCTCCTCCAGAAGGTCTCAGATAACCCAGTTAACTCCCTTTTCAGATTTATAACACAGAAATAGAGTAAAAAATTATAAACCAGACATTACTCATCACAGATGTAAATATGAAAAGCCTCCACATCCCTGCAGAAGGGCAGCTTTCAAATGTGTTTTTTGGTCTATTGATTCTGAACAATTTTCTAGTTGAACCTATTTTACAGTCTTCTCTGCAAGCTTCGGAGGAGATTTTTTCTGTCACCTCCAAGGCCTGGCCTTGGTTTTGGTTCTTGCTACAAGAAAATTCCTCCCAGCTAACTCTTATTTTAACAAAAAGTAAATGAGAGTGAAATGCTATGTGTTCACTCAAGTGAGGACCAAGGACTGTTGTCAACAAAGAACAAAATTTTTCAGTAATTCCACCCATTATTTGGGCAGAATAACTTGATTATGCAGATTTCCGTCTTAATAATTCTATGCAATCAGCACAAAATAGAATATCTGCACTAATATGACAACCTTGCACATATATTCCCATCTGTTTCTCATGCTTTATTCCATCTTGCCTGCAAAAAGGCTTGACAAAAGTGTCCTATTGAACTTAATTAATATAAAGCCCAGCAACACCTTGCCTGTCTATAACAGTGCATCATTTTTTTATTATTACCTCAAAACAATCAGTTTCTTATGAATCAGCTCCTTCAATGAGAAACATCTTCCAAATAGGACATATTGCTCCACTAGTTTTTAATAAACTGTAAGTGATATGACATAGTGAAATTAACACTGGGTCTATTATAGGTTTGGTTTATTTTTTAACAGAAATTATTTTGAAAGAAGTTCAATAGTTTTCTCAACAAACAAAATATAGAGAATTGGGGATTGGAGTAGATGACTTTTAAAGGTCAAACTATTCTATGATTCTATGATTTCAGTTAAGCCCATATTCAGATACAGGATGAAGTTTACCAACAAAAGATAGTTCTAAATAGGAATGAAAATTACTCAGCACAGGGAAATACTGGAGGCACGTATATACAAGTTTAAACTCCTGGAAGAACTGTGCACTCTTGCATCCAACCTGAGTGGACCTCTAGGTTTACCTTCATAAGGATAAGAGATCTTTAGCACTTTTCTTTGGACTGACCTTTGATCTGGCTTTAGATTGAGAGTAAATAAAAAAGGTAATGGCTAAATTAAAGCCATGTATTGCAAAGTCAGGAGTCATATGTTTTGGGAGTTTTAGAATTTGCCTCTTGGCTTCTTGTTTTCAGAAAGAAAAATAAAAGATCTGGAAGGCAATGATTTGAACTTTACCATAAGAAATCCTGTTTCTGTGTTTGGGTTTTCACACTCACCTAGTTTCAAAGGAGCTACGTACAGTGATTTTGGAGAACCTTTATTCTTCTTGACTTCACCAGAGCTGAAACTGTGCCTGGGGAAGTCCTTTAAAAAGTCAAAGGATGCTTTGTAGGTTGTTAAGCTTGCAATGCATCACAGGGAAAACTCAGAGACTCAAAATATGAAGGTAAAGCTATTTACTACAGCTCAGCTGAAAAATTATCTCAAAATAAGAATTTAAGGACAGTAGTTACAAGCAGGAATCTTTTTCGGTTAGGTAGCTTCCAAGTGTGTTTAGTATTCTATCAAATTCTTTTCGCTTCTAACAAGCATAGCTTTAGTCATTCCAGCAGCGAAACATCTGAAAAATATTTTGGCATATAATTTAGTAAGATCTTAACCTTAAATAAGGAGAGAAAAGACAACATTGACATCTGAAAATGCATTTCCCAGTGTAAAAAGAAGTAGTGATGAAGGCGTTAATCTGCCTTAATTAGTGTGGCCTATAGCCTCAAGATAGTAAGTTTATCCTCTAATACCCAAATATCTGACAGAGTTCAGAAAAGTATTGAATTACTAGGACATAGTTTTAACCTTTCAAATAAGTTCTTAGCTCCTCTGTGAACCTTTACACTAGGGACTGTGCTATGCTGAAGAAAGAAGTGATAGTGCTCACTAATAATCACATTAATACTTTAGACTCGGCTGGTGGTTTTCAGTGTAAGCAATTAAGCTGGCAGTTGCATAGGTAGATAAGAGAAGAATGCTTTTGTTGTTGGTATGATATTTTAATCTCTGTACAAACAAAAACGTTGAGCTATGATTGTTTCCTATTTACAGAAAAAAAAATTCTTTTATAAAAAGGGAATGTATTCCACTTACATGAATAACTGCAAAATGCACACATGACTTGATCACTAATTGAATCACAACATTAGGTAGATTGGAACAGACGTCTGGGGTTCATCAGCTCAAATCTGCTGCTCAAACCAAGGCTAGTTAGACCAGGTTTCTGTGTCATGACAAGTTGAATCTTCATCACCTCCAAAGATATATGTCTCACAGTCTTTCTGGATCCCTATTTGGTCACTGGCATTGTGATGAAAACTTCTGAGACAGTTTTCCATTGGCTAGGTCATGACCATTGCTTTTCACCCTTCCACCACACGCTTCTGAGTTGTGGTCACTCCACACATTCCCTAACTTGTTTACATGCTCCAACCATGTAGTTGGTTGCTACGGCAGTCTGTCTCCCCAACTCATACTCTTGCCCTGTCTAAGCCAGCCCAGAGCTTTCCGCTTCGTCTTGTGCATCCTGTTCTCCAATAATGGCTGTCACAGGGGCCATCTGCTGAACTCACTGCTGTACATGAGGGTCTTCTTGCACCACCAGCCCACGTCTTGGGACGGTACACCAGGAGAGCTCTCACCAGTGCCAAGCAGTGGAGCAGAGTCATTTAATGCTTTTTGCTGGTCACTCTTCTTCATATAGTCAAAAGGATCTTGCTGTTATTTCTGCACTGAATATACTTGAGATTAATATGAAAATAATTGGTTTAAAAAACCATGAAAAACCTGGGAATGATAAAAGATTTTTTTTTCTTTAGCTTGTGTAGCAGTACCTATCATTTTTTAAAAACCATGTTAAGCTTTTCTTCCTCAGAAAAATTACTTAAGTATAGTCCTGATTAGAACTTTGGAAGCCTTTGATGCTGCTTCATGCAGATCACAGACAGCACAGATTTGTTCCTATTTATATTGAAATAATTATGATGATTTGAAAACTCAGAATTGAAAAGCCTATATAAACCCCAATTTGGATCACATAACTTCACAAATTACAACTTTATTAGGTAGTGAATGGATATATTTGTTCAAGGGATTAATGATTAAAGTCAATGAGAACTCCTTCATCACCATAGCTACCTGCCCCAGTGAGCATCAGACTAAGATTTCTGAGGGTTTTTTAGAAAAAATTCTAATCAGTCATGCTAAAACATATGGAATTTCAGATTTTCCTAATCAGAAGTCAGGGTTAAAAGTAATAGCTTTGTTAAAAAGAAGAAAACTATTGTTCACTGTTCATTTTAAGACAATGTGGCAGAAGCAGGAGGTTACAATTAACACAGGAATGACTTTCTGAAGAAAAGTACAAATGTTCACTTCCTCTAAAGCATAACTTTATACTTTCTTGTGCCAAATGTACTATTGGCTTTGTAAGCATTGTCGTCCTTTTGGAGAAATACATTAGTATAAGATTCTAAGTGGCCAAAAAATGTATTTTCATGACCTCATCCTTCAGTAAGGTAATATCATTACAATAGAGTTTGCAATTCCTTATTAACCAAGTTTATTATTCGTTTCTTTATAAATATTTGTTATATTATGTTGGTTTTATAGTATTGGTTATAGCAAACCCTTCAACTTAGTAGAAGCCATGATTAATTTTCTCAGACTTGTAAGTTTTCATAAAATTTGTGGCCCAAACGGGTACTGTACTATAGGTATCCTATGTACAAATGTTGACATACGTCAGGCAAACTTTTGGCCCAAATTTTTCCTTGTAATTCCCTCAACATTTTTGTGAGGCAAATGAATCGCACTGTAAGTAAAACCTAGATTCATCCTAAGAGGTGTACCTCAGCTGAAAATCCTAAGAGTAGAGAAAAGAACTGTGAGATTATGAACTTCCAGGTACCTTTGAGACTCCAGAAAGCTTTCACAAATGCAGATAACTTTTGCCCTCAGTGAATTGAATTCTTTTGGAAGGAATTTTTCTAGCAAAGGCTTAGAATCAAGGTTTTCTATGGGAAGTTTCTTTTTGTCTAATTTTGTGGCAATCTTCCTATAAAAATTTTTAAACTTTTACTGGGTATATTCTAACTCAAATGACATGCATGAAATTATATTAAAAAGTTATTAGTTTGACATCTAACTTAGAAAAGATACTGACTGCTTCTAGACTTTACTGATCCCTACCAAATATCTGCTTAATACGTCATTGTCTCAGTACCAAAAGATTTTCACTGATTACAGGCCCAACCCATAGTATTCTACCAAACAGGCTCAGTTTCTCTTCCAATCATGTCCTTGGTGTCAGAAATAAATGATAAATAAGGGTCTGTATGAGGGACACAAGAGAATCCACTTCCAATAAATGACACTGAAATGTAGATGTCAAAGCAACAGTTATTAGATTAACAGATGTGGTGGCATCAGGATTAT
>NW_010390033.1:0-7902 GCF_000710305.1 Buceros rhinoceros silvestris | reverse complement strand
CAGCAGGAACAGATTGTTTTGGGTTGCAGATGAGAAAATAATTCACAGATAATTATTTAATTGATGGTTTTAGCTATGTATTTCTGTTCACAAAATGTCCTCTGCCTCTGTAGTTACATTCCAAAGTCTGCTACTCTATCCAGAGGTTAACGGTATTAAATGACAGGCAGTGAGGCTTTTGATCACTCAAGCAGCAAGAGCAGATGAAACGAGGTAAGGGCACTCTGACCATGTTGTTTTGTTTCCCTAGGCCACATAGACCTTGATTCAAGCTTGGAAGTGTATTTGTTGTCTTGCTGCAGAGTGGTGGTATTGTCACATTGTGTTTAGAGACGGTTCAAAATTTCAAGTGGTGACAGAGAGCTAATTCCATGCCTGATCCAAATGCTTGCTTTCTGTCAAAATATGCAATGGTAACAGAACTAAAGCAAAAAGATGACCATGAAAACTTTTATAGGCAGGAAAGCAACAGGGCAAGCTGTTATAGTGCTGTCAGTTTCCTTGAAATTGTTGACTCCCTCCTAAGACTTCTCCTTCCTAAAGAACTGGACTTTCCTCCTCCGGCAGCACAGGATTCTGCTAAGTGATGAGAGAGCTGTGTTTGACCACAAATGCTGCGATGTAAAGGGGAAGAGAGGTACCTAAACTGAGAGAGTTTTTCTTCTGAGGATTAAATAGCAAAACAGATACCGTGATTTAAATAGGAAACAGAAGAATGATAAATAAAATTATTTAGTCGTTATTCCTGTGTATTCACAGAGAATGTCAATATTAAGAAACACTACAGTGTGTGCGTTTACAAATGAAATGAGTAAGACATTCCCAGAGCTTGATTTAAATCAGTAGATCTAATCCAGGCATCTTTCAGTGATTTAGAATACTTCACAAACACAAAATCTGCAAAACAGCTAAATCCAGACCTCCTAAGTCATTACCAATCCATTGACTCTTAAACATTAACAGATCACCTGAGTCAGAATATTCAAGCTGCGATATCCTATTAACACTAGAATCACATTGGAATAAAACAATATGTTTTAGTTCTGCTAAGATTTTTTGTTAAACGGCAAATGAATTTTTTCAGAATTTGTATTTCTTCATTATTTCAAATTTGCAAAATTGCATTAAATATTATTAGCAGAATTTTTCTAAGCAATTTTTAGAGAAAGATATCCTAAAAGAGTTTTCTGTAAAACAAAATAATGTAAAATAAATCACGTTTCCCGTAATATTAATATATTTTAAAATGAGATTATTAATATGAGCCATTTGAGTAGCTTCATTGTAAAAGACAGTGTAAGGAAAACTTGTGTTATAATTTGGAGAGATTTACCTGAGAGATATGTTTGATACTTGAGACTATAAATATTATACATAAAGCTATATTAAGAGTTGCCTAAAATGTATTTATGACAAAAATATTTTTGGAGGAGCTTCAAGCCAATAAAATTTCTCTTTTCCTTCTATTCAAGTTCATGGGAGAAAGACTTGCATTGTTAGAGATAAAGGTTTATATAAGAAAACTCTTGGAAAGGTCAGGTTCTATAAATGTGAATTCCAGAATAGCCAGTGGGGAACTGAAATTACAAAACCTCCAATATTCTAGACACTCATAGTTAGCAGATAAAAGGCAGATGATAACAAAACCAGGCTCTCTTATCATAAAACATATGCCACTGTTTGTTAACAATGGAAAACAATAATGCAAAAAATGTCAACTAAGTCCAGTGGTGACCACTCCCACTCAAGTCTCCTTTTCAGTTTTATTACTGGGAATAATAAATATTTGAGTACTCAGGCAATGGTTTCATAAATGTCAACAGAAAGCAGAATTTAAACTAATAATCTCAGTCAGAAGATGTAATATACAAACATTTATGAAACCTTTGCCTGAATTATGAATCTGTCATAATTCTTTCTTGTTCAGAGACAAGAAAAGCTAGCAGACTGTCATGGAGACTGCATTTTGGTGCTGCTAGGAACTGATGGATAAACAAACCAACCTGATACTTTTAATACTGGTAGGATTTTTCTTGGATGTAGCGAGGCAAGTAGGTGTTCACAGAATTACAGAATCATGAGGGACGGTAGCACTGCAGGACAATTTGACCCCGCCCAGACCAGGCTCATCTGTGTGGTGAGACCAAGTTTCTCACAGCTTCATCTCATGGAGACTGGAATAGTTGGCACCTCTCCGGGCCTGGCCTGTCGGCTGGCTGTTCTCATGGGGAAAAAGCTTTCCCAGTACACCTTGAGGTTATTCTCATGGTGAATGCACTTCCTGAAGACCTGGTATTGCTCAATCAGCAACTCTTTATTATTCTGTGTTATGTTTAGTTCTGTAATCAATAGAGTCATGCATGATTTGCTCAGGATATACACAAAACAGATGCAGGCTTTATTCTGTGTTTCTGAGGAACCCAGCAAATTTCTATTCTAACCTACAAGTCTCATTTTACTACAACAAGACAAAGAGGAATTTTGTAAGCATTATAGATTAATACCATATAGATATAGTATTACTTTTCCAAGTATTATAGTACAAATACTTGTACTCAGTATGAAGTACAAACATTGTTCTTCATACTGAGGCAACATGAATGCTGCATGTGGTAGACTACCATAATGACTCTTGAGGATTTCACTTCAGCGAATCCAAACAGTTTCAGCAGACGAAGTCAAAGTAGAAGAAGCAAATAGATTTTTACTTCTATTTTGCCAGCTGCTAGCCGGTGCTGAAATTGCTGTAGCAGGTATGACCCCATTCCATTTGAAATGTAGAGGTTAGTCTTACCCAGTGATGGTAGATGAGTGTTTTGCAAGCAGAACCACGCTGCCTCTGCTAACACTGAGTAGGATACACATTCCTCTGGCTCATAATGGTCAAACATACTTTTAAGCTGAGACTGAGCTTGAGGCAGTATGTTCTATCAAGAAGAAATGTATGTTATGGCAGGCTCAGACACTACTGTGTGACTATAATCACATATGTCACTAGAAGTTTTTAGGGACTCAACTGAGAAATGGGATATGTGTCTGAAGGTCCAGACTTTCTAGGAAAATATAACTCATTTCTGTTCTCTTTTCCTTCCGAAATTTAAGAACAAATTTTGTTTGCACTTGACAGCATTATGTTCATTTCACCATAAGAAAAATAGGACAGAAGGTAAACTACGCCATACACTGGTCTCCTCCAACCTCTTTTTTTTTTTTTTTTGAGATATTCTGTTCAGAGAGAATGAAACAATTCTATGCACCAGTCTTCTTTCTTGGCACAGTGTTCCTACTCTCCACATCAGAAAGATAAAGAAATATCACTGCAAGCCTGCTGGACATGTTGCTAGGTCTCTGTGTCCCAACTCCCTCCAAAATTTGGAGCTCAGATGTACATCTGGTCAGTATTCACTGATTTGAATACTGCTGATCCACTCTCAATGAGAAGACAGAGCTCTGGGCCTAATCATAGAATCATTTGTGTTGGAAAAGACCTTTAGGATCATTGAGTCCAACCATTATCCCAACACTGCCAAGTCATCACCAAAACATGTCCCTAAGCACCACATCTACACATATTTTAAATACCTCCAGGGACTTCACTCAAACTCCCTCCAGTGGGGACTCTACCACTTCCCTGGGCAGCATGTTCCAATGCTTGACAACACTTTTGGTGAAGAAAAGTCTCCTAATATTCAGCCCAAACCTCCTCTGGCATAACCTGAGGCCATTTCTTCTCGTCCTATTGCTTTGTAAATTGCTTGTGCTTACTGAAAAATGGTCTAGCAATCATTTTAAATTCTGCATGCGTAGCAGGCAAAAAAGCTGACTTCTTTCCTCATCCCTTTCTTAGACTAACCACTAGTTACATATTAGGTATTTGCGATCTCAGACAGCAACAACCAACTGTAGCAAGATTTCCCCTTTGAAGTAGTTATCTTTGGCTTCACAGAAAGAAAATAAAGGAAAAAAAAAAAAGAAAGAAAAAAAGAAAGAAAAAGAATTTGCTGTGTTATTTTGGGAATTGTTGTGGTTTAACCCTGGTAGGCATTGAAGCCCCACACAGCTGCTCGCTTACTCCCTGCAGGGAGTCACAAATCCAAAACATAACTCAGTATGTACTACTGTGAAGAAAATTAACTCTTACCCAGCCAAAACCAGTAGAGGAGAATAAAAGGAAAATAATAGCTTCTTTCTTCACAAAGTTAAACTGATTTTTCATACATCTTCTAAGCCCTGTTCTTGGGAGATGAAACTCCTGATCCCCTTGTTGCTCTTGCTGTACCTGTTGTACAGATATATGCTCTGCTTTCCCACATCTCTTCTCAATTTTTTTTTCCCCCTGTGGCAAAGAAAGGAATCAGTGCTGCATACAAACTAAATTTATTAGGAAAAAAAAAAATACATGCAACTGATAAGATGTTAATTGAGATGTTTACACCCCAGATTGATCTCTCTGTTTCAGATGGATTTTTGTTTTCATTTTTTTAACATTTTTAATGTTAATGATATTTAGCACTGAAACAAACACATTAGAAAAAACCATTTTTCTAATGCGTTTAGATGCATTTGGATGAAGACAATCTGAAACCCTTCAAAAACAGAGTATCTTGCTACTAATTATACTATTCTGATATGGCATATATATATGTATATGCATATACTGAATTAAGGATTTTAATCAACATGTTTACCGAGGTGCTAAACACATTTACTGCAGATTTGAGCCATACGTTAGCAAACTGACATATGAAACAACATAACGAAAAATACAATCTAAAATCATGCAGAAGACTGGAAACTGGGCAGCAATAATTGTTTGCTCCCTCTTCTAATCTTCACTAAATCCTTATTAGCCTGTGCAGTATTCTTTATATGTTCCCATACCATTACAGAACTATTTCTTCTCAGAACAACTTCTTAATGCCTTAACAATAATAAGGCATCAGAAGCTTTTACAAACTTAATGAACAGTTCAGTGATCATGATTAGAAAACACTTCTGAAAATCAGAAATATTAACTTCCTATTAAAGGCATGTCTCTAAAAGTTCTTCATTAGTAAGTGCCTGAAAACTTGTTATTTTAAATAAGTCTGAGGCAGGCAAGATATAGAAACTATTTTTTCAACTGTATTACAACTGACCTTATGGTTTAAAAGGAAAAGGTCCTTTTCTTCAAAATCTAACCACAATATTATTTTGTATTTCATAAAACTGGAGACGGATAATATTTATGAGATTATTAGGGTCTGAATGAAGACTCCATTGACTTAAACAGACCTTGGGTTTGTCCATTACTTTGCTGGCTTTCTTTTATCTTTTTTATATGTTCCACTACTTATTCTACATAATTTAAGCATCTCAGATGAAATCCGTCATTTTTCTTTGCAGATTGTTATTCACGTTACCTCTCTTTTAGAAGAAGTGGGAAACAGAATAGAGGTGATGAAGAAAATATGCATGGACACAAAGCTCTGCTTCAACCTTGTGGTTCAAGGTTTTCCAAGTTTGTTTTGAGCTAAAAGAACATAC
This sequence comes from Buceros rhinoceros silvestris, assembly GCF_000710305.1. NCBI lineage: Eukaryota > Metazoa > Chordata > Aves > Bucerotiformes > Bucerotidae > Buceros > Buceros rhinoceros. Next base: position 2,376 of record NW_010390033.1, on the reverse strand, counting down.
CTTATGGTTTTTTATTTTCACCCTAGGATTTCTAACAAATTGATAACAAAAACAAATTTCTTCTTCAGAAACCTCACCAAGCTTGATGTGTATGGTTATTTCCATTTAGCATAAATGCAGAAGTAAAATGGCATAACAAACTGCTGCGCTAATTTAGTGGCAGAAATCACTTATCACTTATAAGGCTTATCATGACTGCTTGTCAACTTTACATTCATTTGAAGACAAGATTAATTGGACTCAAAACAAATGGAAGTGCTACCAGTGGAAAATCTGCAATCTTTCTCTGGAAGTGCTTTAAATAAAAATAAAGGCAATGCTTTACACATTGCTGAATCCTTTCCTTACCCCTCTCTAGAACTGAGACTGCTGCCACTACCATCCCTCCACCCTTCTTAGCTTGGCCTGTTTGTTACCACTAAAGCAGGCTCCTAACTTAGGAGCTTTAACAAATCTGCATTTGTACAGAAGGAAACTGAAAGACCACAAGTCCTGGTAAGAGATTTTCACTTTTTCTTTCAATATGCTCAGTTTTGACCGCCAGCTAAATAAAAGAAAATGCTGAAGGAATTCCATTTCCACTGCTCCATCTGACCTGTGTTACAATTTATATTGTCCTTCTAGGAGGAGAAAGGCATCTCCAACGTAAGAAAGAGAGGTTAGATATGGAAATATTTAATAATTTTCTAAAGGCATAAGACCTTCAACTCAGATTCCCAAAATCCTTATTGTAAAATAAAGCCAGAATTAGATGGAGGCAACTAAACCAATAATAAAATGAACTGTGGGGAAAAGACATCTTTAATAAACAACTTTATAAGTCCTATCAGTGGAAAAATGTCAAATAGATAGTCATGCCTGCTTATTGTGCACATGTGGCCAAAGCATGCAGGATTATGGACTCTTTCTCACCCCCGAATTGAGATCCATCTTTCTGCAGGGATGTATTTACACCATTTTCTTGCTACCTGTGAAAGACCAGCTAGCAAGTCAGTTGCCCACACATCCTACTGGTTGCTGAAAATAGAATTCGAGCCTGAGTTCTATTTTTAGACTATGCACTTTGTGTTAAATTTGGAGGACTACATTTGACACATTTAAACGCAAACGATATCAAAGTCTGTTTCTCTTGACAGCAAGAGTAATTTCTATGATGCGCAATAAGACTGATGGAGAAAATCGCATCTTTTCGCTTACCCCACTTTATAGCACAATCTCTGCTGCAGAACAGTGTTTTGATGGATGAATGAAAAAAAGAAAAAAAGACTTTTTTTCTGGGATAAGCACATATAGAGATCTTATCTCAGTTAAACTGGTGTAAATCTGCCCCAATAGCAGTAAAGTCAGACCATTTACCTTGGGATTAGAATATAACCTGGTACGTGAGAAGATAAATAGTTCAGTGCTGCTTACAAAGTTATCTTTGTTCCCACCTTTGTATAGCTTCCAAGAATTTTAAATTTTCCTTTACTCGTTGAAAATACCTGCTAAAAAATATATGCATCCTTTCTTAAAGTACTCAATAACACACTCATTTTACATTTTTAGTAAATCTTCCAGAGTGAAATCTGAAAGGAGAGTAACTCCTCACTATCGGGGGGTTCTTTCCCACTGAAGAACTAGAAGACATGTATTTCTGTACAGAGACAAAAAACCCCACATCGCAAAATGCATTCAAAACACGTGTTAGTATGTGACCATGCCCCACACAGCACAGGAGGTGTTTGGATCATCAGCAAAAGTAGGAGGCAGGAGGAGATTTTCCTTCCCACACCCATTGTTCTGGCCGCAAGAGACAAGCAACAACTGGGAAGGCTGATTTTACAGAAAAGCAATCATCATCATGGCTTGGCTTCGCGCACGAAGATTTGGGAAGGGCTTTACCCACACTAACTGCAAGCGCGCTGATGGCTGGAAAGGCCAATGCCGGATAGGCAAGACCGGTTGCAAAGAGCACACTGGAAGGTCTCCTTGGGTGGTATAGTCGAGGCACGGTTCTTTCTGCGCTGTCTTTTCTCCTCGAGACTGATTCTACGTGTGCTCTCAAAGGAGGCAGCAGCGTTATGTGTGGTGTGTCCCCAAATCTCCCGACTGGAGGCCAGGGTGGACCACTGATGGTGGTCAATATGGCCTAGGCTGAGGTATTGTTTCAGGGAGTCCTTATATCTCCTCTTTGGGGCTCTTCTCCTGCGGCAGCCGGTGGCGAGTTCACTGTAGAACACAATCGTAGGGAGGCGGTGATCCACCATCCTGGAGACATGCCCTGCCCAGCGCAGCTGCGTTTTCAGCAACATGGCCTCAATGCTGGTGACCTCTGCCTGTTCAAGGACAGCAATATTAGTCATGTAGTCAGTCCAGTGGATGTTGAGGATTGTC
>NW_010390032.1:84765-85151 GCF_000710305.1 Buceros rhinoceros silvestris | reverse complement strand
AGTAACAATAATAAATATATTTTTTATATATGTGCAGTAATGTCGGTATAAAAAAGTCAATGTCAATATAAAAGACAATGTCATGTAAAACTCACTGTCAGAGCTAGTGATATTCCTGGCCTCATACCCTATGGACATTGTGGTTTTTTCAGCTTTTTCAGTTCATAGCATATTAATAAATATGAAACACAACACAGCACACTAAAGTTATTAATAATGAGTGAGGTCAACATTATTTAAACTCACAGAAATAATAAGTAATTATTTAGTATATATTTAATTGCTATGTTATGTTCATTAATACACACTGTGGCATATCAGATACATTCATAATAAAATATAACCGATAAGGAGATATATCTCAGAAAGGAAGCATCACCCTACCC
>NW_010390032.1:82098-84227 GCF_000710305.1 Buceros rhinoceros silvestris | reverse complement strand
ACATGATAAAAATTAATGTTATTAGAACTTCATTTTCACACAAATCCCGGAAGGAATCTATCCTGCTTACAGCTCTAATTGCTTTAAAAACACATCTTACAGCACTTGTTTTGTGGGTTTGATTCAGTAGCCCTTACTCAGCCTAAGTAGTGCTATTCTTCTGAGTAGTCTCATTGATACCCAGGAGACTTCTCTCACAATTAAATGCGACTCAGCAGGAGTAAGAATTGTAGAACTGAGCAGTGCAAGATTATTTCAAAAGGGCAAAGCAACTAGGCACAGATTCCAGTGAAAGGGAATACAAGCTCTTCTTATCTCACGTTTGCCTTTTATGCACAGCTATCCCCCCTACCCGACCCCCTTCCCTCCCCGCCTCCCCTTCAGCTCCCAAGTCCCTCAAGTATATAATAAACAGAGTTCTGGCAAGTTAGAAACAGACAATCCGGCTGATGCTGTAGCTGTAGTTTGTTTCTAAAACAGTGCAAGGTATTCAGGATATTTCTACAGAGTAGAAAAATTACAACTTCAAGTGGCCGTATTTCATGCTTCCTTCTTTGAACTAAGATCAGAGGATGACTGTCTAATATCATTCAGCCTAAGTCTTTGCCACAATATGCTATAGCTCACACTGTCAACACGTGTTTGGTTCAGGTTCTGAAATTCTCCAAGAGATTATGAACTGCCCAAGTTTTCTAAACTTGAACAGCACTTGAACAGACTATAAAGACCACTAGTGTAGTCGATTATGTTTGGGTTTGGTGATCAGTTACAAAAACTAGTTCTAGAATTCATCCAGAGAGGATGCTTACGTCTTCTACAGGAAATGCCTGTGTAGAAGTTACTAATTTGGGGGGGTTTTTTAGTGCTGGTGGCCTGACTCTTTTCCAAAAACTCATATTGTATCTACCTGCAGGAAGAACAACGTTTTGTGCATAGGTTTTTTTATGGTTTTGTTGGGTTTTTTTCAGATACAGCTTCCTGAGGCAGTCATATCAAGGAGAGGTTTCTTGGTGTCCCCTGTTATTTTTATGTTCATAACATTCTGGGGTACTCACATTTTGCTTTTCTAATTACTCCCTTACTAACAATTATGTTTGTTACGGGTTTTTATTTGTTTGTTTCTCTGTTCCTTCTGACATTGTGGGCGTTGCAATGTTGCAAAGCTTCAGCAGAATCACACTTCCATACGGAGTTTCTAATAAGGTTTCCTTGATTAATTTTGCTTGATTCTGTGTGCCTTTTGATACTGAAAAACCTGTTTTCCAAAAATGTATTTATTTATTTTTTTTATCTTTCAAGATCTTTCAATTTTTCTCCTACGTGTTTGAAGCTTTTGTGATGGTACTGTAGTTAGTCAACTAAATTACAATTTATGTCATTCATCTCCCATTCTCCAGCAGTCTCAGCTTTGCTCAGCACCAGAATATGAAAAAGACATATAAAACTGCAACCCTTGTTTTTTAGTTTTCTTTTTTGATTTATAATCAGAAATCAGGTAGTATTTTTCTAACTAGGTTCTTAGCAATTATTGTGACCATTTATTTCTCATAACTCATCAGCCATATTTATCTTCCATAGTAAGATAATAAGATTTCATAGTATTGGATATTCAACATAGATACATTTAAACTGAAATTTGCAGCAGTATCCACCTTTTAGCTCCTCACTGGAAGAAACGGAAGTTTGATCATGGGCTTCACTTTCGAGTGAATATTAAAGCTGCTACCTGAAATGTTTCACCTGCTTCTTTAATGTGACCTTTCAAGTACAATTTATGGCTTTGTTCACTATCTACTAAGTATATTAATTAACCAGCATTTCATGAACCTAGCACTTCGTGGGTTTTGTTGCTTAGCAACAGAACTTCCTCCAACAAGGGGCTGTATCTAGGGTCCTTTAACCAGCTTTCATCTTCTATGGTATTTCTAAATTTGATTAATCCCTTACTTTAAGAAAACAACGAATTTCAAACTTTAAAGGATTTTTTTTTTTATTTCAATTTTCAATAATAAAATGACACTTAGGACAACTATAGGGGATGACTATATGTGCACTAAAATAATATGCTTAGTATATATATGCAATAAAATCTCCAGTAATCACATCAGCCAAATGTCAGCAGTTCTTTT
>NW_010390032.1:72835-81954 GCF_000710305.1 Buceros rhinoceros silvestris | reverse complement strand
TCTTTCCAAAACCTCTGTCAAATCTGTGTTAATTTCCTCCATCTCTGGACACAAGCAATAGAATAGTAAATTATACTTCAGTGCAAACTGAATTCCAAAATTGAGAACAGGACCTTTGTCATTTACAAAGATTTTAAGTTGAATTTTTGGTTAAGATAGATGTTTTCTCAGTCAACAAACTCTTCTGTGGCATAAGTAATAGCTATGTTTGGTGCATCAAGGGTTCACTTTTTAATTTCACTGTTATGCATAACATTATTAGAGTTAATTTTAGTTTGTCTATTTCATAAGTCTCATCAGCCTAAAGCTAAATTTATCCCCCCTCATGCAGACAACAATTTCAGAAGGTACTATCTAGTTTTTCATCCTTTGCAAGGAGTGTACATATTTAACAAATTTTGATTCTTGGAAATTTTTTATATCCACTTTATGTCTGCACGAGATGTTCAGGACTGGAATTACTTCTATGTCAGTTTAGAAGTAGTTGTAAATGGTGTTAGCTCTTTAAAGTAAGGTAAAGAGGCCATATAGTAGATGAGAACAAGAACAAGAAAACAAACTTTACTCATTTTTAGCTTAGACTGTACAGTCTTACCATTTTTTAACACTTGATTCATAACACCAAATGTGTCAGTTTACCCACTATGATATACAACTACGCCACCACAGCAAGGCCTCTTGAGACAGGAGAAGGGATAATGGTTTTAAACTAAAAGAGGGAAGATTTAGACTAGAGGTAAGGAAGAAATTCTTACAATGAGAGTAATGAAATACTGGAACAGGTTGGCAAGAGAGGCTGTAGATGCCCCATCCCTGGCAACATTCAAGGACAAGACTTGGAGCAATCAGATCTAGTTGAAGATGTCCCTGATCATTGCAGGGAGGTTGGACTAGATGACCTTTGAAGTTCCTTTTCAAACTAAAGCATTCTATGATTCTATGATTCTATGATTCTGTGATTTGTTTGGAGAGAAAATTTAGAATGCGTAACGAAGTAGTTTGGATTCTATGTTAATAAAGATAGCCTTTGACAGGTGCTAAAAAAATGTGTACATTTATGAATTATACTTTTTTAATTTTTCAGTGTGACTAGAATTCCATCGTGGTGAAAGCTATATTCTTCAACATATATGCTCCACTGCTGTTCTGTGTTTTACTGTACATGACTATTTGGATAACGGTGTGATCCTGTCTTTTGTCTTTTCACATTATGTGAAATAATTCCATAAGCACTTCCACATCTGTGGAGTGTCTCCTTATGAAGGAGGAAATGGGAATGTTGTGGGATACATACATTTCCAGAAAGGTACCTAATCTGAGAGACATTCTTTTAAAATCTGTGTGAGACATAAAAGGAAACTTTAAAGTCAACAGGGTCTCTTATATAGCTGTGCATGCTTCATATATGCTGCATAATGAGCACAAAACAGAAGTTTGGATTACAGCAGTTGTTTCTACAGACAGCTTTTGAGAAGGTTTTGGGTTTGTTTTGTTTTGTTTTCTGTTTGGAGTGGCTGAGCACTTCTTATTTTTGATACAGTTGAAAAGGTGGAACGCAGAGAGAACAAAGTTACACTGAAATGAAATATAACTCAAAAATCCTTTGTAATTCTTCCTTTTGGTATTGCTCCTCCTTCAGATGCTCATTGTCTCTGTTCTTCACACTTTCTTTTCGGTCGGAACATCATGAAATGTTGAGAACACAAAGGATAAGTCTTAATGTTTTTCCCCTTTTCTATTTGAACAAGTTTATTTATCTCAGCTACTCAACTAATGCCACAGGGAAAAGTCCTGGGGCCTACCACTCAGCCACATGATGTTAATATAGAAAAAACTTCTTCCCCACCTCATTATTACATGAAGATTAAAAAGAATACTGTATTGGTCTGCATTTTTTCCCCATGCTGTCCTGTAGATTAACTGCTCAGGAAAAAGGATTTATGAATGTAGTTTTGGTTTGGTTTTTTGTTTGTTTGTTTATTTTGGGTTTTTTTTGAGAGAGAGAGAACAGCTACAAATGTGTGCCATTTTTCAAATAATTCATTTTGCATGGTAACAAAACCAGAAATATTTAAAAATCCTATCATTGCAATGTAGGGATCTGCTGAAAAAACTATTTTGCAGATAAAAAAAAGAATTCAGGATCTTATTAATTTTTTGTGGCTAGGAGTGGATATGTCAGAATTTTGATTGCATGTATGTAAAAAGACAAGCTGTTATGTGGGGGTGGAAGTTTGGGTCAGATTAAAACTATAGAAGTTACAGTGTCAAATAGACTTTATTACTGGACTAAGCCATTATAATCATTGAGGTCTCTGCCACCTCTAAATTAAATGTTTTGATCTTTCTACTGCAGACACAGTGGCTTTCTATATCATTTTATAGACCTGCTAACTGCAGTTACCCAATTTGCAAACAGGCTAGAACCTGTCTGCCTTGAAGTTCAAAAAGAAAACCCTGTGTCTGCTTGCAAAATGACATGTAGATTTTCCTAAAGAAACGCCAACATTCAGAAAGAATTACCAGAATATAGAGAAAAGGAAGACTTTTCAAGGGTTAATCAAGACGGTATTAGAGACAAGTTTTGCTGATTTGCCCTTAGGAAATGAAAATACTACCTTTTACAAACTGCCAAAATATGGCTGAGTGTTTTACAAGATAATTATTAACAGGATTTATCCTCATTATTGTGCAATATATTAAGGTTTTTTTAGTTTTCAAGAGTACTGAATGATAAGTGGCTTCATTTGAAGCTGTGGAAATATTTTAATGGTCAACATCTTTTGAAATATAACCATGCATAGATAAAATCTAAACATAGATTTTAAATCTAAGGTCATATTTCAAGGTATCTTATTAGACTGCTGTTTCTTATGAGGTACTCTACTCAGCTGACGAAACTTATACTTCTGGTGTCATTTCAAAAGTGCTAGTATATCCAAGATACTGAGAGATGGCTGTAAATGACACAAAAACCATCCATGCAACTAGAGAACAATCAGGATACCCCTAGGCATGTCAAATGACAATAGATTCCTATGTGAAAGCAACTGGACCAAGTCCTATATATTGGTTGTACATTTATTGACTACAGTTGGAACTCAGAAATAGCACCCAAATCAGCCTGTAACATGGAGCTGAATCCCTCTTTAAAACTGATTCTGATACCTTAAGTGCCTAGAGACATTTGAGCTGGTGTAACAGCTTTCAGCTGGTTTCCTTATGTCCCTCTGTGAACATTTTGGGTAGTCCAGCAGATTTGATGTGGCACCTGACACTTATGTTTAGGCAACTGAAGTAAGTCCACCACAGTTAAGACAGTCAAGAATAAAGAGAATAAAGATCACAGAAAAGAGACATTTTTGAGTGACTTATTCCATGATGAGAGCCCTTTCATAATGGTAATTCTTCCCATTGATGCTAGACACTTGTGTTTCATCAGTGAGTAGAGACAACCTCCCTTTAGGAGGTCAGAGTTAGATGTGATTAGTCCAGCTACAGGCTGATTTCTGCGAACCTTTCATCCATTTCACTGATGGCTAAGTGGACAGACCCTTTTGTAAAGTTCATGACACATTCATTTGCTTCTCTAATCATCCATTCACTTTGAAACATTTGGTAATTAGCTGTTCGCTTTTTTTTTTTAATAGTCTTATTCAGGATGAATACACTGTTCTAAACAGAAAGAAGATCTCAAAAAACAAATCTAGATTCATAGGAAAAAGTATAAGTTGTAAAAGCGGGAGCAAATGCAATGAATCTGTAAAAGTGCTGTTTTGAGTTACTGTGATATTTATGGGAGCCAGAAGCTGAGAAAAAGCTGCCTGTATCCAAAAGCTTGTTTACCAAATCCTTATTTCAGTCCCTAGCAAGTTTCGAATTATTGATTTGCTTGTTGATAAAATTCACCCTAAAGTGAAAAAATGATGAAAAGAGAAATCTGAATTGTAAATATTTCTATTAAAGTAATTGTTTAGAAAAATGAATTAAAAAAACAACAAAACCACAGAAATTTAGCATATAGGTAAATCATGCATACCATACAAGAGAACAGCCTTTCATCTCAATAGCTTCTCTAACACTGAAGAATGAGATGAATACGGAATTCTCAGGTTTTGTGAAGTTATTTGTGAAGAACTCTTGTTTTTGCCTTATTGACTCCTTCAACTGCTTACAGAAATACCTTTTATTCCGTACTTCCCTGAAACATTGGTCTTTAAACTTAAACTTAGTTGGGTATGTGCTGGATACTAAACAATTATCATGTGTTGCGGGAAAAAGGTTTGGTCAAATGGATGTTGATTTTATCTTTTTATTCTTTTGTCCTTCCGTGGTGCCCCAAAACACAAAATTTATCTCTTTCGGAGGCAGAAAAAAGTCTACCCACACCAAACAGATATACTACATTATCTTCTTTTGACTTTTATTTATTGAAAGGTGAGATAGGAAATGCTTATAATTTAAATATTTTCCTTAAAGAAAAATCTGCTGGAAGATAGGAGCAAGGACACCTTCTCTGGCCCAGAAACTTTCCTGATCAGAAATCATTATAAGCATTATTGTATTTTTGTACTTATTTCTCTGGGATTCTCCACTGGTGGTTTCTGCATGTTGGACACCAAACATGTCTTTTATTTAATGTAATACAGTTTTAATGACATATTAACAAAATGACCTAATATTGTACTGCAGATCTTTCCTACAAATTTTCTTGACTCTTAGGCAGGGAAGAAATTCTGAAATCCACAGCAATACCAGGATGTTCTGTCTTACACAGCAGGTTGTTATATAAAAAATGCTTTAAAACACGTTTTCCACTACACATTGTTTTACTTGAACACATCATCGCATAAAAAGAAATAATTCCAGTTGAAGATGATAGCCAGTGTTTCTTCACCATGTTTCGGTTTTAAGACTGTAGAAGGACATTTTCTGTGCTTCCCTCTTGCATTCAAATTTCTTTTTCTTTCATTAGGAGGGATATTCATGTAAAAACGTATCCACACAGTAGAGAAACTGTGATAGAATAAAAATGGTCATTCCTCAAAAAGATGCTCAGGCATCATTTAGAACTCATGCTAGACATAAATAAATGTGTAAAAATACAAATAAAATTATTTTTTATGATGGAGTGGTACAGTTAATCTTGTGACATTTTCTTTACTAAAGCCAAGAAAACTTCCCTTATTTGAGCAATCACCCCAACTTTATGAATTTTATCTCCCTTTTTCTAAAAAAAAAAAAAACAACCCAAATTAAAAGAGGAAAAGTCAACAACTGTGGCTCCTTGGGTTTTTCCATTGACCATTTCACCCATTGCAATCTAGAGAACCAAGCAAATATCTACTGGAAAATCTAAATAGCTTTGATACTTCAAAAATGTTTTAGCTTTGTCAATAAGCCACAGATAACATTTTCATCCAGCCAGGGCCAGCCTCTTACAGATCTCCAAAGAACTTCTCACTTCATCCTAGAACTGACAAAATTGAAGCTACCCATCTGATACACCATGTGATCCTTAGAAGGACTTTATTATGACCCTATTTTCTTTAATGTTCAAGCAGACAGAACTAAATTGTAAAGAATTTTCAGATTATTTTCAAAAAGATTTTAGGAGTAAACCATGTGGCCTTTCTTTTATTACAATTAGGTGCCTTTCTTTGCACTCAGCTCTTTTCTGCCTGCAGTATTAGAAGTCACTACGAGCTTCTGAATATGAAAAAATAATAAAAATTTTGTTAGATCACCTCTTATTGATACTAAACAAAAAATAATAAATAAAACAGACTTAAAAGATCTTCATGTCTCTCTGTTTATCACTATTCTAACTAATTTTACCAGAAATTGTCAATCCTGAAAGCACTGCCCATTTTCATTTGTTCGCTATTCTTTTTATGAGTACTTAAATTTTTGTTTAGAAGCTTGGAACCATTTAATTTCAAAAGTTTCCCTTTTTCTTATATATAATTTTAGCAGGTTTTCCAGTGTCAGATTCGAGTATTAGTGTAGTAAGCTAATGGATTTCCAACATGAAAGACATAGCTGCACAAGTGTAGCTTAAATTCTCCTAGTTTCCTATGACACCCTGAATTAAGGACTATTACTTTTGGCCTTCAGATTTCAGTTAATCATCATGTTGTTTGCAGTAATTTTTTAGATCTGGCTGTTTTTCTTTCTTATATAGCTATTTCACGTATTTCTCAAACTCTTTTAGAAGGAGAGGGATGCAGTTTGCTGTATTGATACATTGCAAGCCTTGATGTATAGGCTTATCTTTTTTATTCAGAAGTATGAATTCCTTTTAATTCCTGCAAACCACTCACTTATTTTCCCATGAAAGGACCGCATGAATATTTTATAAAGCAATTTATTTTTCTTAATTCGATATTTCAAGATGTTTATAGGTATTCTCATTTCTTCACACAAAAAACAGAACATGAGGCAGTTTTCCCCCTGTATTTTATAGTGGGAGTCTCATTGCAATATACCTGGTGCCTTCTGTCATATAATTTTTTGCAAATATGATTGTGCTTGTCTGCTTCAGTAAAGTGAGCTGGGACTACCAAGAAAAACAACCTTCCAAACACTACTCAACAATCATATCTGGGAGAATGCAGACCAAATGACCCTTCAGGATTGTGGTTTGTGAAATTGAAGTAAAATATATTCTTTCAGATAGCTGTTTTTGAAGAGGGTTGACTTTTCAATGACAAATCTGGTGCTGAGTCAGCACCTGAAAAATGTTTAGCTCTGTGCACTAGGGTTTTTTTTCCACAATGTTCATTGGTTTGCTAAGGGTAATTTATTTTCTGCCTGGATTGTACAAGTGAGAACAAGCAGCACAGTGGATGCTTCAACCTCTTCAACCTGCAGTGCAGCTACAGGTCCTTTATGGAAGGGTAGATGATCAGTTATTTGTTGTTCTGCATTATCAGAGCATTACAAACATATTGGTGAATTACGCTCAACTTTTAGTCTTCGCACAAGAAATTAGAAACAGGCAGCCCATGGGTAAAATCCTGACCTATAATTCTGTAGCCATGTAATATGGTATTGCCAGTCTGGTAACAGGACACAAGCTCTTTACCGAATTTGTAAGGCCTCAGGACTATGGCTTGTCAAGCCTGCTCTGTCTTAACTTCTCTAAGACATATATGCAGAAAAAGTTTCAATATGAACAATAATGCAGTTAAAATTGTTATGCCACACTGCTTAGTTTCTACCCCTTTTTCTGGATCTCTCTTCCCCTGCCTTCAAGTACTCATCCAGGAGGGCACAGGTTTTTCTGCAAGTCCTGGTACCACATTCTGGGTGTGTACATGCCTTGGCTTGCATTGGCCATTTCAAGTGATACGAGAATGTTGTGTTCAGGCAACCAGGTATTGCCCAGAAAATCATTTCAGGCTTTGTAGACACCTAAATGGAGAGTCAATTTCATCATCCATTGCAAAGAGGCATAGGTCATCACAAATCCTGGGCTGCTATATGCTAACATAATGTAAATGTCTTGGATACCTTGTAGTGTTTCAGAGAGCAACATAGATAGAGTTGTATCTCCATGGACTACAGCAGGAGCTACCTACAGGAAGGTTTCAACAGGTTAATCTAAAATTGAATCCCATCATTGCAGAAAAATGAATAAAAGCATACAGAATCTACTTTAGAGTGGGTAGGAACTTAAAAAAATGTCTCTTAAATTAAGATACAGGAAACCTCAAATTAAATCTGCTTACTGAAGCAGACTGGAGCAAAGGTCTAAATCTACATTCCTAATCCCTAGACACCATTTTTTTAAAGTACTTGCCTAACTAGTTAAAGTCGGAGTACAGTTCCAGCCCAAGTCAAGTACCTAAGACATGTACACCGTGCAGCTGGATACCTGTGAGCTCTTTGTTGATAAAATTCATTGCTGGGAGAGGTGACAATCGGAACTACAACTATCGCTAGATCCATGTCTGGGGTTTGGTGTTATCTGGATGTCCTGGAAGACTGTAAAGCATGGGTGGAGGTCCAGTGGTCTCATTCTTCCACTTTTCCACCCTGATCAAAGAGAGCTGTTACCTCCACTCATGCAGGTGACGGACTTTGTGCGATTAACATGAGTGATAAGCTTGTCTACCGTCATCCTCACATGCACTTCTACACCAGTGATGTAATGTAAAAAACTAGGTATAAATATTGTCCCAATATGGACCGCAAATTGGGACAGGAGAAGACTTGGCACCATACCAACGGATGGATTGACCAATCCGCTCCCAACGGGGACACCCTGTGGGTAAGATTCTCTGCCTCAGCCTACACTGAGAGAATGCTCTTTTCCCCGGATGTATTTTGTATGGTTGTAATCGCAATTTTACTTACTCCTAACGCACTCTTTGTGCATTAGCGGGTTTATTGTACCATGTAGCCAGGCTCCAACAGACAGGCTGTAAGCTTTGAGTATCGGACCTATACAGTCTCTCTGGTAAATAAGCCATAACTAACTTGGTGGTTTGTTTATCAATGGCAATACCAAAAGAACCTGTAAATGTTGCTCTGTAAATAAACCGTCATTATTCATTCCCTCCAGTTTTGCTTGTGTCACATATTCAGTGTTGGCCTTAAGATCGGTTTTATTTCCCGCCTTTTCACAACAAACCTCAAATCAAATCTGCTTACTGGAGCAGACTGGAGCAAAGATCCAAATCTATGTTCCTAATTCCCAGAAATCATTTTTAAAAGTACTTGCCTAACTAGTTAATGTGGGATGTTTTCCTTTTCATTAAGATGAAGCAATTAGTCAGATTCAGTGTAGGTTTGTCAGTTAATCTAGCTTTACCCAAACTGGTTCATAATTTGGGAGCCTTTCATCAAATTATCTGTTAAAATAATAGCAGAGATAACTAACTATTCATGTCCTAATTAAAATGACTACACTGGAGTTCCTTTTAGGACTAGTTCTCTAGATGCTATTTTGGGAAATACTGAGATACTTTAACTCTCTCAGTGATTGTATTTACACTGTATTAGATGTCATTTTATTTTTCAAATCAGATTCCACTTGTCACATCTTTAACCTTTAGCATTGTTACAGAGCATGCTACCTCAGGTTGGAAGGAGGAAATAGTCTTTTTCTCCAA
>NW_010390032.1:63115-72688 GCF_000710305.1 Buceros rhinoceros silvestris | reverse complement strand
CCCAATCTCTCTTTACTTACTTGAAAAGGAAAGGATTAATAAATGCTTGGAAATTAATACTTTCTATTTCATTATACCAGAGGGTTGGTGTAGAGAAGAAAACAAGTGCCATATGTACAATCTGTAGCATCTGACATGTTGCACCGAACTCATTCACATTACTTACCATATCATATGCCAAATAGAGCCAGTATATTTATTGATAACCAGCTTAATTGCTTATCACTCAGCAATGTCAATTGAGCCACAATTTAATCTTTTAATTATCACTTAGGCACACTATCCTGACAAAGTATTCACAACACATACTTAACTAATCACATTGCATACAAAGGTAGTAATTTAGAGTTTTTTCACGTATTTCATTTGCTCTGTATTTGCCAAGATATTCATTGTTATTCAGGTGTTGTCACCTGTCACTCAATGAAAATGCTTGGCTAGCATTATACAGCATCATTGATCTTTCTAGTGTGAAGGGGTTGACATAGCTTACTTCTTCTTCAATCATTTGCTGAATGTAAAAACTTTGCCAAATTGCTTTAGATGTCTAGGATATCAGACTATAGCTGATAACTCTTTTATGGAAAACAAGGATATTAATTCCTACTAAGAAAATAACAGCAAAAGAAGGAAGGATTTTCCTAGTGCAATAGCATACCTGTGATTTTCCAAGGATGAAAAAGTAAGAACACTTTAAAAGAGGAAAGGATATTCCAGAGTAAGATGGTTACTTGAGGGATATATTGATGCTAAATCATTCTTCTTAATAAAGGGTGTAGAACTGAACTAAGTCTTAAAGAATAACAAGGAAACCTTTCATTTAAATAAGAATTAGCTCAAATTACCACAAAAGCTCAAATTTGTGCTTTTGTACACAAAATGAACCTTTTTATGTTTTAGATCTATCAAGAGTGTACTCTAAACAGTAGTAACGGTTGTATAACTTCACAGAGTTCTCACATCTCACTTTAGGCAGAGATTGTTTTGGAGATCCAAGCTGCTTTCTGTGTCTAGTCATGACTAGACAAATCTTGAAACCTTGTCCTACATATTTGCTAAAACTACACTGCTTTAACTTAAGCTCAAAGACTGTCACACTTGAACTTTTATATTTTTATAGTACCTATGCATTTGGTTTATAACAATATGAAGTCAAGAAAACCTTTTGTCAAAATAGTTTTGAAAACAATCCAGTTGAAATAAGAATAGAAATATTGACATGCAATTTTCATAGATTATTTTAAAACTGCAGAAGACAACTGACTAGATAACCTGCACCACTGCTGCTATAATTTTTAAAGTGTTCATTTGGTATCTCAAATGCTATGATTATTAATGTGTTCATTTTATAAATTTTGCTTTATAAGAAATTGATAAAGTAGCTTTTGATGTAATAATATTCAATAAATGAAGAAGGATGCATAGAGGTGGTGCTTAGGGACACGGTTTAGTGATGACTGGCAGCGCAGCTTGAACAGCTGGACTTGATGACCTTAAAAGTCTCTTCCAACCAAACAATTCTGTGATTCTCTGATGAGCAAAAATCAAGGTTAGAAGATTACTAAAGAGTAATAAGATATGAAAGATGAATGATATTTAAGGATAGTAAGTCAACTGTATATTTGTATGTAATACATTAACTTGATTTATTTTCACATTTACATGTTTTTATGTAGATTATATGTATATTTAATACATATATTTATCAACATGTGTGTGTATAGACTCATATTTAAACTTACAAGCATGGTGGTTTTCCATTTGTGTTCACTCATTTGTGTTTTACTCTAAAAGGAATAAAAATAGTCTGTTACATGAATAATATGAATGAAATGTCAAAATTAAGGGATAAGAGCTGATTTTTTTTTTCATAAACTACACTGTTCTGTAAATAGGAAAAATATTGATATAAAATAGACTTATGCTGATGACACCCTTTCATGGGCACTCCCTTGCTGTGGGGAAGGAGCTTGCGTGCCCTTGTGGGGTTGAGAGCTGTGCTGGTGGTGGCATGTGCCTCCGGTGGGGTCTCCCAAGCCAGACAGGTCTCAGCTGAAGGGTCAGACAAAGTGTGTCCACGGGCAGGATGGGCTCACTAGCCTGCGGGCAACCATCCTAGGAGAAGGACAACTCTGACTCCAAACCTGGGCAGATGGAGCTCATTTAGCCTTGTAAGGCATCCATCATCTCAGAGAAGGATACTCTAACCAAACCTACGACCCAAGGACTTCGCTGTCACTGTCCAAGCTCGCTAGGTCCTGGCAGATGAACCTCAGGTGTAAAGGGTGGAGCTAGTTCCGCGCACGCTGCGCCTCACCTAAACAACCCACCGAGCAGGCCTGAAGGGTGCACTCGTCGCTTGCAGTGAGAGTGGGAAAAGCCCTTCCCAGATCTTCATTCGTGAAGCCAAGCCATGATGATGCTGACGACAATGCCAAAATAATTTATGTCCCAACAGTATCTCAGAGACGTTTTAACAGCATCTTCTAACAGTATTTCCAAACACAGCAATTTCTGTAACCCACCTAAAAGGATTCCAAAAATGCTGGCTGAGGAGCACACTGACTCACTGATTTTCAGTTAGTGTTAAAATACCAGAGAAATCATAGAGTGAGAAGAAAGCTAATGCTGGATTAACTCTCGAAAAAAGCAAAACCAGGAAAACCTGCGTATGCCAATAAGATATCAGCCCTCGGCAAAACAATATACTACCTTATATGTTATTTAATTAGTAAAGAATTAAAGGCACGTAATTTATTCCGTTGAATACGGTCAACTGCTATGCTGTCTTTCTTTGATAACACTACAAATGTAGTATATGAAATGTCACAGGCATTGGATTCTATAAGCAATTTCTCATTGCCAAGCAAGTATGATCACTATGATCTTATCACCCTGTGATATGTTAAATAGATTAAGAACTAGCCAATCCATAGATCTTGGCTTGATGCTGTTTGGCACTGATAACCCAAGGGAAATGGAGGAGGGGTGGGATTTCACATGGTTTGGTAGTGGTGTGACTGTCTCAGAAAGTTATGTTCATTCCCTAATCCAAAAAGTGTTCTCATATGCTAGAGAGTCAGCCTACAAATATGAGGAATCGAAGTAGCACTACATATTAACAGACCCATTGTGCTCTGATTTTATTACAGAAGAAAAACTACAGAGACAAATGACAAAAAAGAAAATTATCTTTTCTTTTCTTGTTTTTTTTTTTTCCCCCTAAAGAAGAACCCTCCCCATCCAGGAAGGGGAATCAGTAAAAGGAGAGGAGTTCTATGGGTTGAAACAAAAATCAGGTTTAACGAAACAGCCAAACTAATACTAATATAAAGTCTATAACTCTATACTCGGTCCCGAAAGCGCATAGTGATCACAACAAACAGGAAAGCAGGAGAAAGAAAAACAGCAGGAAAAATCCAAACAGAAGCCTCAGCAGAAGCTCTACACTTCTTCAGCAAACTTCCCCCTTTATACTGAGCATCATGTTTATGGTATGGAATACATCTGTGGGACAATTCAGGTCATCTGCCTTGGCTGACTCAAAACTGCTAATGGCCTGCAGACCATGGCAGTCCTATGATTCTATCCCAGCAAAACCAGGACTCTTACATAAAGAAGTCCTCAAAACCAGTGCAAACCAGAAAAATAAGCTAAAGCTGCATCCTCAAGATAAGAAAATGAATGGTCTCCCTGGAGGCAGAGGACACATCCGATGGGGAACAACAAGACCCCAGACCCAGTTATTACTATTGGACCAAACTGTCACATGAGGGAAGGGAAACTTAGATTGTAAAAGTATGATTACACCAAGATTTCTTTGTTCAGGGTATCTTTCTGAAGGCACACTGCTGGAGCTGTTTTTCCACTATACTATCTGAATAATTTTTATAAGATTCAATGCCTGAGACTCTGCTACAGAAAACCTAAGGTGAAGAAACTTCTTTAACATGTATTTCATATGATACATATTTTTCACTCAGCTACAGCCATTGGGCAAAGGAAAAAGCAATAAAATTTATTATTAAAATTGTATTTCAAGTTCATCTGTGAATTCTAGCTACTCAAATAGTGAAAGCAGCTTTACGTAAATAAGATATCAAATGTCTTCACTGATGGTTTTATATTAACCAGAAACTAAAGTTAAAAATATGAGAAGAATCCAGTAAGCCCAGAGTCAAAATACTATCAAACCAGGCATAAACATTCACTGTATTCTAAGAATAACCAAAATCTAATAAAATAATATTATAAATTCCTGAGAAGCTTCAACCATATATCCTTATGCATATTATTCGAAGTTACAGGGATTTCCAAAAGAACTCAAGCTCTTCTCATGCAAACAGCCCCCTGAAATTGAGACCCTTTTCAGTAGGGCAGTCCTTGCTCACCTACAGTCCTAGTTTCTTCTTCCTGTTACATTTCCAGAATGTGTATGTAAATTATTTCTCTCTGAGTTTTGAGAAAAAGGTTAGCGATATAGACATCACCTAGTAGGTGAAACAGAACTTTTCTCAAATACCATCGATATCTCATCTGAAATAAAGATGTTTCTTTGGAATATTCACTTACACCAGGTAGAGGCCCAACTCAGAGTGCTGGAGGAGGCACAAGGTGTGAGGCGGATGAAAAAGTAGGTTTCCAGTGCCACAGATTCTCCTGACTAGCCTCCAGCTATGGCTCCAGAGGGGTGTAACTCATTTATGTCCTGCTGTATCAGCCATCACCATGCAAAAGTTGCTGATGTCCTCAGGTGTATGAAAATCATACCGTATACTAGATAACAGGCAGGTATATATATTACCTTTGAAATGCAATGATTTTTTGTATTCCACGACATCTTGACTTCAGTCAGAATGTAATTTGATAAACTGATGCTCTATCATCTGTAAGTTTTTCATTAAGTTATTCTAAGACAGATGCTGGGAAAGAAGGAGATGTCATACAAACCTCTTGCAGAATTACTGTCTCTCTGTATGTACTGCTGAACTGTAAATGCGAAGCATTCTCGTGGACAGAAGAATACAATCAGTACCAAAATGCTAGATGAACCATTGTCTTGAAGCAGAAGCTCTTCAAGCTTTCATGGTGGGCTTTGGTGTATTTTATGACTTTATAGTACTTTCTCGTTTTGCCGTGGTTTTCACAACAGCTATCAATCTTTAGATGTCTATTACATATATGTTTGATATGACTAAACCGTGAAAATTGAGGTTTGTAATTTTAAAGGGCTTTGAAAACACAATCTGAACAACAAACAGTCTAGACTATGGCTGCTGCTATATCATAAAAGAGAAGAAGAAAAAATACCCCTCATTAAGACCCTTAACTTCTTCACTACTTTCCTTCATCAATTTATACTCTAAGGAGAAGTGGTCTAGAGACAGCAAGACGTGCTGGATGAACTATGTTCTGGCTAGCTATAATCTTTGTCATTTAACAGGTCTGCTCTGTAATGGGAAAACAGCATTATCCTGCATGCCAGTTTTTTAATGGAATGATGTGTCAGGAATGTGGAGCAATAAAAGACATGTTTTGCTCCACTCTGACCTTTTATTATACCAACGATGCGGTTAAACCAAATGAAAGCTTGCAGTCCTAATAGCATAACTTTAGAGCAGAAATTCTTGCCAAATACTGTCTAATTATCTGCTGAATGTATTTCAGTATAAAAACGTGTTAAAACCTTACAATTTATGGATTTCTCAGCATAGAGAAAGTAAAGCTGATAGGAACAAAAGTTGTAAGTTTTCAAGTAATATTCCTTGAAAGTGTGATACAGGGAAATCAGGGCATGTAAATTCATAATCAAATAAAGCCTTTTGCTTCTGCCTGTGTTAGAAAAATATTCCATCTTCATCTGAAAAGAACCGAATGAAGTAACTATATTTTTTCTAAAAATCACATGATTTGGAAACACTAGACAAAACTAAAGATTCAAAACACATTGAAAGTCCACTTTGTTCTACTGGCTTGATTTTCCCCCTGAAATTGATGCTTTGATTACATCATTAAATATTTAATAGTTTCTGATTAAAAATGTTCACTTTTGTTATTTTATTATGAAATAAGAATTAATATGTAAGTAAAACATCAGGCAGGAATGACTTTCTGGGAAAAAAAACCTAAGCAAATTATCATTTAACTCTGATACCAGCCTTCCATTTCAGAGTGAGTTGTCTACTATTTCCAAGATTAGTTTTCTCTACTTTGCCAAAACAAGCCCCAATGCCAAACAGTATTTTATTTCAGGCAATATTTTGCATTATTGCAAGAAACAACATTTAAAAAAAAAATATTCTGCTGGTGTATTGTATTAATCTTGGCTGAAATGTTACTGGAAAATTTATGGAAAAATAACAGCAGGAACAATTAGCAAAAATTTAGTCCAAAAACATGTTCTGAACTGAGACAATAGCACTATCTGCTGTCACTTGCCACATCTGAAATTCTATGGTGAATGTGACATCATAGGTTTCTTTCTTCTTTTCTCTCATTAACTGTCAAATCAGGAAGGAAAATAGAATAAACTGACACAAATAAGTGTTGTGCAACATTATAATTATTTATTGCTCTCTGGCAGTACTTACATTCCTCATACTTAGCTAAACCATACTGCAGCCTCTGTCCCTAACGGTTTACATTCTATTCACCCAGAATCTGCAGATACAAAAAAGAATCACTTGTTTGCTACGTTACATAGAGTTCCAAATTCAGGTTTTGTGTTGAGATGACAGGTAGGTGCTATCTACAGAAGACCCCAAATCACTTTTTTTCAGCAAAGAGCTCTAACCCACATGCAGGAAAACAGTGCAAGGGTGTTTGTTCTGAATTGTTCATTTCTTCTGAACAGATTTCTCGGAATATGTTCGGCACCATCAAAAATAATTTAGTAGTTAGTTATTGATGCGGAGATAAACAGTAAGGCAAACATTAGGACACTTGTTTGGATGGCTAAAAGTCTAATCATAGAGAACCAAAAGATAATTGTCTGATCTACAATACTCTCTTTTGGTTAAACTACTGGTACATCCGCTATCTGAAGATGACTCGTGTTATCTTAAACACCTCTCTTAAAATGGGATGTTGCAATCTCCAAAGTGCCAGTTTCTTTCCACTAATATTAAGGGAGTTTTGATAACTACAATTCAGACATTAGCTTCAGATATGAGCTAATTGGAATGAAATTTACCTAAATATATGCATCTACTATGTAACCTATCGTTATTAACAGCAAATCAAAGTGTCATTTTTGAAGATTTTTCATTCCTGAATATGTCTTCCAGGGGGATATTCCACCATGTAGTGGGACATGTGGTTTGAGACATTCCCCAGATAAGACTAATATCCTTGTCATCATTAAAATCTCACCTTCAAGTAGGTAAATGATGAATGCCTCCCTCTCAGTCAAGTTTTGTAACATTTCCCACCACTCCTCTTCCTCTCCTTTCTTTTCCTTACAGATATGCCTGGAATCATTTATGCAAATAAACAACAAATCCCTTGTTTGTTTGGTTGGGTTTTTTTCTTATTTTCATGAAAGGAACTGTAAATTCATATTAAAATCGAACTCTGATGGGGTGTGGGGTCTTCAACCAAATTTCTGTTCATCTACTGTACTGAACACTTGACTGGTTGCACGTGACATGATGAAAGAGTACTGTTGTAAGCCCAGAGATGTGGGCTTCCTTTTTCTTTTTCCATTTTTCTTCTCCTTTAGCTTTTACAATACAAAGTAAAAGGGTGAGATCACATGTAATCCAGATACTGCCTCAGTGTTAGAGACTGTGATATGAGCACATGAGCTGCCACTCATACTTAGGTTCTTCTTAATATATCATAAGTCACTAATGGCTCTAAACACAAAACTGTGTCAACCCTGTTAGAATTTTTTTTTTTAAGCCGATTACCTGTAGTTCATTAAGTTAAATGATAGTCTCCATACTACAGGAAATTATGTCATGCCTCCATGTGTACGAAATTTTTCATGTCTATGCTGAATGAAAATATTACCATGAAGATGCAAGCTCAACAATGAACTTTTACAAACACACTGTCCAGCAACCTAAAAAATAATTAAATTGTCTAGCGTAGACCCAAATCTACATAGACTTTAAGCAACCTTTAGCACCTGGGAACACCATTCAGATATTTAATTTTGAATGCATGTTTGTCAAAGCCTATGTAATTACAGCATTGCATAATTATTCTTACAGGTTAGGTAAAAAAAGTTTTATAACCTTAGGACATTTCAATATTTTAGAGTCAGAAGAGTGACTTTAACCTTTCTTTGTGATATTCCCTATTCCCACTTTCACAGTGACTTCTATAACAGATTTCAAAGTTAAGCACAAACATAAGTATGAAAATCACATTCAAGTCTCCCTTTTCTTTTAAACCTATAATCAAGCTGTTGATCATAAATAAGGTAGAACACATTAAATTCCTCTGTTTCTGTTTATTAGTTAAGGAATATTTTTAAAGATATTCAAGATACAAGGATGACTAAGAACATTGCTTTTTAGAATCAGTTTATCTATTAAAGATGCTAAAATATAACCAGATCCTTTACAATATTAAGTTGCAATCAATGCTGTGACATTTACTAAATGTTATAATAAATAACATTAATATATTAAAATCAATAAATATATTCATGCACTAGATCTTATGAATTCTCAGCTAGAAGCAACATAGTGGACAGATCAATAACACGACTGAAATTTTCTTATCTAACTTTAGATCTCGGATACTAATCTAGGTAAATCATATGGATCCCCTCAGTCAGTGAAGCTAAAGGATATGTACTTGTGAGAAAAATTAATACCACGTGATATAGGGACCTGAATCACCTATTTCTGTATGTTATTTTTGACTGTTAACTGTAGAAATCCCAGATAGATAGCCATCTTAAATTTTACAGCAATATTTTAGATGGTTGCAATTTGGACAGAGGAGCTGGCACCCTTTGACTGTAGGACTGCATGGGCTGTGGTGCACTAGTAGTACCCACTGCTACTTTTAAGCTCTGCTGTATGCAGCTTAACTGTTGCTATGCTGTGTGAATATATTTGCTCAGGTCAATAGTGCTCAGGTCAGGTGCTCCACTGAGTAGTACAATGATGCCCAAGTGTATCCTAGAAAGGGATGTTAGTACATCCCTAGAGGACAGTAATTTGATCAGCTAGACCTGAATAACTGTGAGAACAGCATTAAAAAAACCCACCAAACCACAAGAACAAACCCCTCCCCAAAAAAACCCAAAGCAAAAAAAAAAGAAACCAAACCCCAAACCAAAGAGAACAGTTACTCTGATTGCTGGAAGAAATAAAGCCTGAACAAATGTTATATATAGGGCTACAGAACAATCTAACATTAGATGTCTCATCAGCTAAGTTAGCTGCCTTTCAGTAGTTATTGTGTTGCACCAGATAAAAGGAAAAAAAATAACTCGTCTTTATATTTAGTAGGCTATGTCTTTGACAGCTAAACTTTCATTGCAAACAGTGCTCGCCCCTTCCTTCCTTCCTTCTTTCCTTCTTTCCTTCCTTCCTTCCTCCCTCCCTCTTTCCC
>NW_010390032.1:49957-63005 GCF_000710305.1 Buceros rhinoceros silvestris | reverse complement strand
CTTTCCCTCCCTCCCTGTTTTTCCCCATTTGGAACTCTATTTTCCCTTAAAGCCTTTGCAAACAAAAAGCCTTCAGCTATTTTCTTATTTGTGTATAATTCTTCCTAACACTTTTACAATCCAATCTCAATGATTTCTGGGAAAACAAGACAAAATAAACCTAGTCTTTCTCTCTTACCTAAAAAGAAGGCCAAGATGAGCTATTAAGTGGGGGATGAGAGGAGGTGATATTTTATAGTGGAATGAGAAATCCATTCCTGTTTTAAGAGACTTAGTATAGCACTGTACAAATGTTATTGGTCTCAGTTCAACTATACTAGAAGGGTTGCTGTTTTTTTTTGTGGTGATGTAGAAAAGATTTAGAAGATTGGCCCAAATGGAAAAAGTCACAACAGGTTTTGGATGAAGTGTACTCACAAGGCCAGGTGAGCAACTTGATGACTCCTGAACAACAATGAAGCCTACACAATGAATGGGAAACAGACTCTTTATCCACCATAACTGGATAAAGTTTTTGATCCACCTTAATCTAGATAACTGTCTACTTTACACTATCTAATGTTCCTATAGGAAGTAATTAAGGGGGAGTGTAGAAAGTGTGACCTGTCAGGTCGTCTTGAAAAAGAATCCCATCTCTGAAGACAATTTTGTTGCTTGTTAACATTTGTACAATAGTATTACCCCAAAAGATTATGGATATGTAGAGGTGGGGTGTATCTAGCTTCCGTTATGCAGTTGAGCATTAGGCACACTTTATTTGGCTAAATACTTCATGCTTAGTAACTGCATTGAACACATGACAGTAAGTGTATATGAGTTTAATCCATCCCTTTTCTTAAAAGGGATGTCTGACTGTCTGACTAGTGCATGCAACAATTACTTTTTCTAAGCTCAGTTAAAATAGGACTTGCACACTTCTTTTTCTTCAGGTGGCCTAAAGGGTGAGACTGTTGTAAGAAACAGTTGTGTATCTTAACTACAGAGAATAGCCTGTTTGACCTCGTTTTAAACAAGAACATCACACTGTTCATGAAATTTCAACATGGGATATATTCCCACATAAAGCAGTTCTATCAGTTCCCACTCACTTTGAAAGCAACGCTGATGATGGGTCCTCAAGATGTTTGCCAGATCCTCAAAGTCAACATTCTCACAAACACATCAGATCATGACGTATAATTTATGTAGGAAATGAGCAGAGTTATTGTTTTGTTAATTTAAGACCATCAGTGGAGTAAGTTTACCCACAGAAATCATCCTAAATATAATTAGTGGATATAACCATAAATAGTATTAATGTGAAGCTCTCCAAGTGTTAAGTGGTTGTTATGGTGATAACATATTAAACTAAAAATTACTACGAAAATTGCTACTCAATGTTAATTCTAAATTTGCAAAACTATCAAGAGAATTAGGAAATGAAGATTTTTAAAAAATTATTCAAAGCACCTGCATGTGTTTCATGTGCAAAATTAATTGCCATATTAAATTAGCAGAATGACATTAACATTAAGGGACCATTAGTATCATTCATAATTATTCATTATCTTTAAGTTGAATTTTATGTCAGTTCCTTGACATACTGTATTTATTATTAAAAAAGGGTAGGTTTTAAAACTCTAATTACGGGTATAGAGCATATGGAAGTGCAATATACATAGTAAGGAAACCTAAAGGTCAATATTCTCATGCAATTTTTTTGTGAAGAATGGAATATTTTATCTAGAAACTTAATCCAGTTTGTGATCAAGCCAGAGTTCCTCCAGGACTCCTGTTCTTGGCAGGCCCCGGCTGCCCCGTGCCCGGGTCTGTGATGTCCGGAGGTAGAGCAGCGACTCTTTCACAGGCACCCCCTTGCCGTGGGGAAGGAGCTTGCGTGCCCTTGTGAGGTTGAGAGCTGTGCTGGTGGTGGCATGTGCCTCCGGTGGGGTCTCCCAGGCCAGACAGGTCTCAACTGAAGGGTCAGACAAAATGTGTCCACGGGCAGGATGGGCTCACTAGCCTTCGGGCAACCATCCTAGGAGAAGGACAACTCTGACTCCAAACCTGGGCAGATGGAGCTCATTTAGCCTTGTAAGGCATCCATCATCTCAGAGAATTATCCTCTAACCAAACCGACGACCCGAGGACTTCGCTGTCACCGTCCAAGCTCGCTAGGCCCGGGCAGATGAACCTCAGGTGTAAAGGGTGGAGCCAGTTCCGCGCACGCTGCGCCTCCCCTAAAAAATCCACTGAGCAGGCCTGAAGGGTGCACTCATCGCTTGCAGTGAGCGTGGGAAAAGCCCTTCCCAGATCTTCATTCGCGAAGCCAAGCCATGATCAAGCCTGGGAGAGAGACAGCAAGTTAAAATAGCATATAATGATGGAAAATAAAGAAAAAGGAAAAAAGTTGGAATCAAATCAATCATCAGTCATTGTTTTCTCTACCACTCCAGACACACATTTTTCGTTACTAGGCTGTGCAAACGAAGTCAAAGTGCTATTAGGTGTATACCTTAGTTTCAAGAGCTCAATCTTTGATTTTCCATTGATTTAAATATGAAGATATCTGCTTCTTTTTGAGACCCTATGCAAAGACTGTGCAACCAGTCTGAGGTGTACTTAGATTATGGATTACTGGTTGCACACACGGACAAATATATTTTGACATTTATTCTGATACAGATTTCTGCTGATATAAACTAGAGGTTGTAGAACCACGACTTTAATCTTTACTCAAGTGCTCTGTGACAGATGGATTGGCTGCATGGTCCCAGTTCTCTCCTGACATACCCCTAAGTGGCAATTAGTCTATGTCTTACATAGCCTCAGCTGTTCTGCACTGACAATGATAAACAATAATAAAAGCATGACTGGCTTGAGTGGAGCCAGGCCAGCTGAAACTGTGATGCTGTGTTCCCAAACCATTAATATAGTGATAGCTACTGACAAAAGCAAAACCATACATTTCAAGATTATCTTAAGTTTTTCAGGGAAAAAGTTACAATGAAATAATAATAATTATAAAAAAAACACTAGGCACTTTTTGGACAATATCACTAATTTCTTCAGGTTTATACATTTGCAAATAGGTTCAATGTGTTTAGGAAACGACTATTTTCTCCTCTTCTAAGCCTAGTCATATCCATACAAACATATTTAGACACCTAATGCCTAAGTCCTGTCACCCTCCTGGAGACAGCTCTGACTCTGTCAGAACAGGAATTCCAGAAAACAGTATCAAACACTTCAGTATGAGTCACAAGCACATACTGAAAGGAATGGCAAAACTTACCTCCTGAGCCATTGCTCATTTTTTCTAAATTTTTTACCTTATATCTACACTTTTCACATGTTTCTGTGACAGTTGGAAACTATTCCTTGATATTAGGCACTAACGTTATTTCGTATCCAAAGGAGTGCACAAAGCTTAAGAAAGTTTCCAAAACCAAGAGATGAACTGTATTCCCAAAATATGCACGTATATCCAGAGTTCAGCTCTGCATTGAGAGTTGCTTGAAAATTGTGCCTTTTCTTATAAGCCTGCTGCTAGTTGTGAAAAATGGACCCCAGAACAGCATCTATTATTCCTTTTTTTCAATTAAAAAAAAAATTAATAGACATCAGTTATCTGACATAGCTCTTCAATGCTTTCTTGGTAAAGTCGCAAAAAACTACAAACGTAAGTGTGATGCTTGCCGCAATTGATTTCTTTTGATTTGACTGTATTCAACAAAAAAATTATAGTATGCCTTGGTCACCTTTGATGATCTTGTTAAATAAATAATAATGTAAAAATAATTATTTTAAAATAGAAAAATACTGAGTATTGCATCATCTAAGATGAACCTACACCCAAAAATGTATGATAACCTAATGATCTGCAACTCTTAATAGTTATGGTATTATAGCGATTGATCATCATATTGCAGTTTAGCTTCTAAACTTCCTCTTTCTCCATGTCCTCACCTTCTCTTTCCTCAGCAACTACTGGAAATTAGGATATTAGTTTATCTGACCTCATTTTTCTCAGATATTCTGCAGCACGCCCACTGCCTGTTATCTCCCCACTTTAACACTGAAGTTGGACTCTTGACTACCTGTGTAGCCTCATGTGTTCTTTGCATTTGGTTAAGGGAAACTAGCTATTCTATAATGATCTCTGTCCTGAAATGGCTGGCATGATCCTGATACCCTGAATGGTGCCTCTGAGACAATTCAGCAGTAATCCATTCTCTCCTTACTTGAAGCATCTTCTTTTAGCAGGATAAAACTACCACCATTAATCTGGAATAGCAAGCAACACCCATTCAAACAAATCAATATGTATGTCCCATCACAAAGTCCTATTTGCAGCTAATTCCAAGGGTAGGACTTGCTTGTTTTATTCCTTGACTTTTACTCTCTAACTAAAACATCTGTCCTTAAATTCATTTCTTTTCAGGTTATAGTGTGCACCACAAATTAGGAATATCAAAATGTTAACTCAAGTAAGAAGAACTGAAACTCATAGAAATGCATATTGGATGTTTCTCTTCAGATACCTGGAGTTTTCAGAAGAAATTGCACTCCTACTCCAACACATAAGTTTTGAACTATCTTGCAATATTTGGGTTGATGATTTAAAAAGCTTACTTTTTTCTTTATTACTTGTACATTTCCCCTCCTTTATTGTGATTGACTCTTCTCTGAAGTATCTGTAGGCATTAAGTAAGCCAAGTGCAGTTGGTGAATTGGAATGAAGCCATTGACTGGAGTCAATTGCCTGCACACAATTATCATTTAAATTACTTTGTAAAACTATTTTACATGTTATCTGCTTAAAAGCACAGTTACTTCTTTATTCTTGACCTTTGTTCTGTTACTGTGAATACCATTCCAGATGATTGACAATAGTTTTTTTATCTACTGACTTTGTTCACAGTTAACTTGGCTATTTCATATTTTCTCACCCATTTGTATTCTGAACAAATAGATTTCTGAAGGCCTCCCAACTCAATAACCCTACACCTTTTTAGGGAGAAAAAATTTCACATAATCCAGCTCCCAAGTCTTTAAAACAGATGGAATCAGAGAGGTTTCTTTCACATAAAAATAGCTATTATAATAACAGTAATATTTATTTTAGGGTGTTGCTGTTGAGAAGACTGTATGACATACTCTGATTTTCATGCTAAGTATATCAGTTGTCAGTCCGTCACACTTCATTCTTATTCTAACATTATACTGGTTGTTATTTTGCTCATTTTCATCTCCATATACTTACAGACAACTGTTGTGTTTCCCCATCAAATTTTCCTTGACTAAAACTCAAGTTTTCTATCTTTTCCAGTTATGACATACTGTTCATTATTCCAGCACCTTAATTGTGTTTATTTATAGATGCTCAGTTTTAAATGACTCCTTCCTTTCTGGAAACATGCACAGTATTATGATTTGGGTCTTATCACTGCCTTTTAATGGAATTTTTCTCCCCTCAGTAGAATAGTTTTTTTAAATTTCTCCAAAGCAATCTTTGACTTCTTTGGTTTTGCTGATATCTTTTTTTTTGTTTGCATAAACTTTTGGTGATCTTATTAATAGGGTGATACTTCTCACTATTTTTCTTCTATTTCTGTCTCTGATGAGATGATACATTTCACACTTGTTCCAGTCCTGACTGTTCTTACAGGTTTCTGCTGCTATCCCACTATCCCTTTAGAGAGTATGTATTACTACTGCAAGTTTTTCTTCTCAATTTTCTGAGCTTCTTGTATTAACACAGAGCTAATAATTTCTTGCTGACCACCTTCTCTATCTTATTCCTGAGGATATCAACAGTGGTACTGTTTGTTTTCTTTCTGGTGAAACACAGCCAATTCACCACTAAACCATGTCCCGCAGCACCACATCTATACGTCCTCTAAGTACAGAATCACAAAATCATCTGGTTGTAAGAGATCTTTAAGATCATCAAATCCAAACATTCACCCTGCACTGCCAGGGTTCCTAAACCAAGACCCTCAGCGCCACATCTACATGTCTTTTAAACACTTTGAGGAATGGGTACTCCACCACCTCCCTGGGCAGCCTGTTCCAATGATTCACAACCCTCTCTGGAAAGAAAATTTTCCTGATATCTAACATAGATCTCCCCTGGCATAACTTAAGGCCATTTCCTCTTGTCTTGTTACTTACTGTGTGGGAGATGAGACCAGTCTCCACCTCTCTACAACCTCCTTTCAGGTAGTTGTAGAGAAGAATAAGGTCTCCCCTCAGCCTCCTTTTCTCCAGGCTAAATAACTCCAGTTCCCTCAGCTGCTCTCGTAAGACTTGCTCTCCAGACCCTTCACCAGCTTTGTTGCCCTTCTCTGAACACACTCCAGTACCTCAATGTCCTTCTTGAAGTGCGTGGCCTAAAATTGGGCACAGTACTCAAAGTGTGGCCAGGATGGCATCTGACCTTCACGTCACCCAAAGTTCTTCTCTGTTTGTGAATAACAGGTCCAAGAGGAAGTCTCCCCTAGTTGGTTCCCTCACCAGCTGTGTGAGGAAGTTGTCTTCCATGCACTCTAGGAAACTCCTGGACTGTTTTCACATCTACACACCCTTTAAATACCTCCAGGGATCGCAACTCAACCACTTCCTTGTGCAGCCTGTTCCAGTGCTTGATAATCCTTTCTGTAAAGAATTTTTTCCTAATATCCAACCTAAATGTCCCCTGGTGCAACTTGAGGCCATTTTCTCTTGTCCTATCGCTTGTTACTTGGGAGAAGAGACTGACCCCTACCTCACTACAACCTCCTTTCAGGTAGTGGTAAAGAGTGATGAGATCTCCTTTGATTCTCTTTTTCTCCAGGCTAGACAACCACAGCTCATCGTAAGACTTGTGCCGTAGACTCTTCACTAGCTTTGGTGCTTTTTTTTAGACATGCTCCAGCACCTCAGTGTCTTTTGCATGGTCTGTCAATGGATTGGGCCCATTACCTGTTACTATCATTCTTCTCCCTTCTCAGACTAGTACCAGAACATCTCATTTTAATCTTCCTGTTATATCAAGAGCTGGCTGCTCTACTCTTACTAATAATCCCCCTTCATCTTTTTCTTCCCGCCTCATATTTTCCTTTGAACTAGTGTGGCTGAAAATAACCTTACAAAGTCTCTGTGTAAGAAACTCTCAAATCAATAAGAAGTCCACAGGAATAGAAAATTACTTAATCATCCAAATGTTATTTGGATGATGTTAAAAAGTCAGCAGGAGGAGCTCACAACATTAATTTTAATCAGTTGTTTAATATTTCTTCAAAACAGTACCTCTAATATAAAACCTGTTTGCACAAATCCCCTTGGTGTTTGGACACAGCATATATCTGAATATAACTGAACTTGTATTTAAAATTTTGCAGATGTGAAAGATGTCTCTTGGGGAGGAGCATCTGGACCTCTGGATGTAAAAACTCTCAGTCCTTATTGCCTGAACTAAATGACCTAGCTTTTCTAGCTCAAAGGCTAGATTAGATTAAAAAATGATTTGTAGTCCAGTCACTATGGAGGGACTGGAAACCACGCTGATTGTGGACTACTTGCACATTCACAAAATGTTTTCCTTTATTATTTATCCTTGGTTACTGCCAGGTCTAAGCAGGCTGGTCTCAGTACATCTTCAAGAATTTTAGTTTTTACTCCAGAGAGATCATTCATTTTGACCTTTTCCCTAAACTGTTAGGAGTAATCTGCGCTTAGCTGTCTACCTTAGACACAGCTCCAAGCAGAATCCACAGGTCTAAAAAGCATTTTTATGAGAAACACACTGAGAAGAGTCAGAGATGGGGAGAGATCCTCCAGCCATTACATTCACACATGCACTCACTTGAGGAAAATGCCTGGAGCAGAAAATTGCACAATATAGATTTATAAAGTTGCTGTGTGTAGCAGTAAATAGGCAGGATTTAAATTTAAAATTGATAAAAAGATATTCTTTGTTTCACATGCATAATTAACCTAGAGAGCTCATCACACCACAATATCACTGAGGCTTTAAAGATTAGCAGAATTTTAAAAAGGATTAAACATTGATATGGATAATAAGAGCATTCACATTTGCCTGGAATTAGATTTATTTCTTTAAAAAAAAATACCAGTTGCAAACTATCTTAGTTCAGGACATAAAGCAACAGTTAGCCATCACGGATAGGAAGAAATTTCCCCTCAGGAAAGTTATTGCATAAATGTTCATTTCAGCTTCGTTATATGCATGTGGTTCTAGTCACTGACAACAGCAAGATGCTGAAATACACACAAATAATGCTCGATCAAGAATAGCAATTACAAGGCTCCTATTGACTTATGCTAATGTCTGCACAGTTACTATGGTGAAAAAAGAAGTATTTTTCCATTCAAATTTGTCCATGAGAAGGTAAAGGTGGCACACAGACATGTAAATGCTGTATAAGGAATTTCTGCTTCTTTTGCAGCAAGGAATGCTTCTGGATAGATGTTTCAGGGAGTATTTAATGAGTAAGTGGCATAGAAATAAAATTATTGGCATGAACAAGTTAATGACCAATTAAGTACAAAAACAAAACTAAATTACTTGCATTGGTACCTAATTTAAAACTGTGATTGTAATCCAGGTAATGGAGCTCTGCTGGAAGTGTTCTTAGCACTCCCCTAACAAAAAAGTCATTACTGACTGGCCTGCTGCTTCACATAATTGCTGTGATAAGCCACTGCAAATATAATTGGCTTTAGCTTAAAAATATTTCGTCATAAAACAACAACAGTTTTACTTTGATTTATGTATTTATACCAACTTAAGGAAGATCATTAACACATTTAGTTTCCAGACATTTTTATTAAGCCTGAAAGTGCAATGAAAAGATCTTAAAGGCTCTTAAAGAAAGAATACACTTTTCCTTAAACGGTGATCCTTTTGAACACTGAAATAACTTAAATAAGCACATTTAGTCTGTTAAAGACAAAAGGGACTTGAGATTCATTTCTGTACTCTTTTGACAGGTTTTGCTTTTCGTACAGTCTGAGAAACTTGTTAGTCCTACACAGATTCTGATTAATTGTGTATATGTGCTGTATTTTCATGGTTGTTCAGTATCATGCTCTGTTCTCTTGCTTGTCTAGCTCAAACAAACAATAATTTTCAGTAGTAACAGATAACTGTCTTAAAAATACTGAGTGTGAGTATTCAATGGAAAACAATAAAAAAACAGAATTTTATTTCCTTGATTAAAACTCTCAATTCTCATTCTTCCAATGCTTATTCTCATGAATAAGATTATCAGTGGGAGCTTTCCTAGAAACATTAATTTTTAACTGAGTATTAAGCATAGTCATGACAAGCTCATTTTAAAAAGTGTGTACACTGGAAACCTAATTATAAGGAGCTGCAGTCAGCCAGTCATGAAATAAAACATCAAATCATACAACACACGACTTGTGTGTTCAACCAAACTTAATCAAAGCTGTTTAAAAAAAACAGTGCTGGTTACTACAATCAGCAATTTAGCTAGACATGTTGGTGTATCCCTGTTACGAAAAATGCCCGCAATCAGTTATAAATAAACAATACGGGTTATATTAGGTTCCTTTAAACAGGTTTGAGCGATGTCTAGTTAGAAATTTTTACATAGAACAATACCTTACATGTAACTGATAACTTGCAAGGAGGGAAAAAGAGGTTTCACAAGTAAACCAGCTCGGATAGAAATCCAAATGCCTTCTCTTTACCAATGCAAATTGAGAACTGTTTACCGACAGCCTAGGGAGGGACGCATTCACAATAGAACAACCTCCACTAGCTAATAGAAGAATCTCGCTTACAGAAATGCAAATTTTTACCAATACTGTTAGTTGGCGTCCCAGCTCCAATATTTCGAAGCCTCTGTTCTAACGTCTTAGAACGAGAGCGAGACTCCTTTCTCTGCCTCAGCTTGTACTCCGAGAAGAGACAGAATAAACTTCTTTTCCCTTGTTGTTCATTCTCTGATTCCTGATTCTACCGTCTCTTCGACAAGACTCCCATTTTATAGTAGATAGAATGTGTACTGTGGTCAATGTCAGAAAACAAACCGAAAATGAGTTTTCAACAGAACTCAGACTCGCAGGCACCTTCTCCACAGGGGTTTGGAGCCCTGCTTTGTGCAAACTTAGGGGCATAAGTACCTGCGAAGGTAGAAGGATGGCTTAGATCCTTGTCAGGGTGTCTGCTTGTCTCTGCCTTTGTTTTCAACAAAGGAAGGGTAGTTAATAACCATCACAATCCCTATTTCTCTACTGTCATTTTCAAACACAGATACTGTCTGTGCTCCTTGCCATTCAAAAGGAAAATTGTATAGACTAGTTTGCATATTTGAATCTCAGAGCCTCAAAATTTCAACTAACTAACTAAGAACACACGTAAATAACTAAATAAAGCAACAAATCATATGTGGGTTTTGGTGTGTGTGTGGGAGGGAAATCTTGAAAAAATACACTTTTCAGTTGCTGGCATTAACCTGGCTCTGGTTTTGTTGTTCACAGGGACAAATCTACTGCATAAATTGAAGCACATAAAATTGAAAATGACAATTTAGAAAAAAGACTTCTAACATGGTGTGTGTTCAGGCGGTTAACACCTTTACTGCAAATCTTCATGAACTTTGACAGGGAAATTACTGCATTTTTATTAATTAAAAATATTTTCCTATGGTTTTATTTATTTAAGTATATTATTTTAAAAGTCACTTTCCCCTAAGCATTCTTTAACAACATTCTATTATCTTGAAGTAAAAATTTCAGAAATCTTTTTGTAGATTATGGTTGTCAATGCTAACTTCATGGAAAGTTTTGCTAGGAACTCGTAAAATTCTTCAGAATGAGCAGAAATGTACTTCTAGCATAATAATTCAGTCTTGCAAACCCTTTGGAGCATGCTGACCTTTGAGTATGAAAGAAGTTCCGCTGACACTAACGGATTTTGGATTAAACCATAAAAAGAAACAACCATCCAAAGTAGCACCTCTCATCACCAGAGAACTGCATCTGTTCACTTGCTATATCAGTAGCATAAAGAGCCAACAATTCATAAAGGTTACAACATCATTGTGAAGAAATTCAGGAGTCACTGATACTGCCTCAGAATCAGGGTATTTTTGGAAACATTAAACCATCCACTGAGTTAAAAAGTAGTCTGATCCAGTGCTTCATCCTGTGTATAATATGGTAGTACTACTTGATATTTTTGTTCCTTTTTGGACACAGAAAAAGCAGAAGATATGGAATAAGTCTGCTTGTTTTAACTTGAAAATATAGAAGTTGGTCTCCTCTACTAAGCAGTAGAGTGGAGGAAAACACTTAGGAATGTAGGAATTTTTACTTCAGAACACCTGTGTTTGAAGTGCAAGCTTTCTCTATCTATGGATATAATTTCCTTAGAAAAAATAACATCTTCACAATGCAAGCAATTGCTTTGCAACTGAACTATTGTACTGGATCTGGCTAGGGTGGAATCAGCTTTCTTCACATCAGCACATCTGATGGATGCCCTCTTGGATTTTTTACTACAATAATGTTGGTAACACACTAGTGTTTTGGCTGTTGCTGGTTTGTGCTTGCAGGGTGTCAGGGTGTGTTGGATTGACCTTGGGTGGCTGCCAGGTGGCCACCAAGCCACTCTGTTGCTCCCTCTGCATTGAAAACACAGGTAAGAAAAGTACAAAAAAATGCTCTTGAGTTGAGATTAGGACAGGGGGATCACCTACCAGTTACCATTATAGGCAAAATGGACTTGACTTGGGGAAATTAATTTAATTTATTAACACTGAAATCAAAGTAGGAGAGTGAGAAATAAATCCAAATACCTCCTGCTCCACTCCTTTCTTCCCAGGCTCATCTTCACACCTAATTTTCTCTACCTGCCCCCCACTGAGTGACTCAGGGCAGACAGGAAACTGTGGTTGTTAGTTTATTATGCAGTGTCTCCTGCTCCTTCCTGCATTCTGTTCTATCTCAAACCAGACCACTGCCCAGGCTCTTTTCCAGTGTAGGATCCCACCCACAGGAGACTACTTCACAAACTTATTCAATGTTTGTTTTTCCCATGGGCTGCAGTTCTTCATAAATTGCTCCGTTGTGGGTCCTTTCTGTGGGGTGCGGTCCTTCAGGAATGGATTGCTCCAGTGTGGGACCCCTGCAGGGTCACATGTCCTACCAGAAAATCTGCTCCAGTATGAGTTTCTCTCCATGGGCTGCTGTTTCTGACAGGACCTTACTCCACTGTGTGCTCTCCACAGGATCACACCTTCCCTGTCCACCTGCTTTGGTGCAGAGTCCTCCATGGGCTACTGGGGCACAACCTGAATCACTATGGTCGTCACCATGGGCTGCAGGGAAATCTCTGCTCAGGCACCTGCAGCACCTTCTTCCCCCCACTTCTTCACAGACCTTGATGTCTGCAGAGTTCTTTCTTCCACACATTTGCACTCCTTTCCTCCAGCTGTTGTTGTGCAACAGTTTTTACCTTTTCTTAAATATGATTCTTGTTGGTGCCACAACCATTGTTGAGTTGATCAGGTATCACCAGTGCCAGGTCCCTCTTGGAGTCGAGTGGAAGTAGCTCCATCCAACATGGAGGGCAACTTCTTGGCATCTTCTCACAGAAAATCATCTTCTCACCCCTGCAGCATACATACACCCCCACACCCACACCTCCCCAGAACCTTGCCACAGAAACCCATTACACAGGGCTTTTTCTTTTTCTCACTCTCTCCCCACAGTAAGTAGTCTGAGGTGGTCAAGAAACTGTGTGGGGCCATACCCAGGACAGCAGATCCACATTGGTCAAAGTGATATTCCGTACCATGTAATGTCATGTTCAGCTATAAAAAGACAGTAGGAGTTTTGTCTTTCAAGGTGACTGTGGGTCAGACACTGGTTGGGCATTGGCCTGCTTGTGGGAGGTGATGAATGATTCCCTTTGTTCTTTTTTTTTTTTTCCCTGTTTCTTTCACTTATTAAACTATATATATCTTGAGCTATGAATTTTATTGCTCTTGATCTTATTCTCTCTCATCCCATTGGGGGAAAGAGAGCAGGG
>NW_010390032.1:42465-49880 GCF_000710305.1 Buceros rhinoceros silvestris | reverse complement strand
GAGCGGCCATATGAGTGCTTAGCTGCTGGCCAGGGTAAACCTACCACTGCTATGCACTTGATAGTCACAGTTACCATATGAAGTCTTGTTGCATAAAAATTTGTAGACAGTTCTGCAGTATAAATGAATTGCCATGGTCTGAAGTTATCAAGGAGAATATATCACTGCTGACATCTCAGTAGGCTGATACTTGATGGGTTACATGATGGCTTCTACTGGACACGCAAAGCTGGAGGAGCGCTGCCTGATAGCACCTTGCATAAGAAGAGGAAAGATCTCATCAACCTGTGGTCCCAGCCAACAGAACCCTCATGTTTAAGAAGTAGATACTGCAGTTTTCTAAAATAATATTCAATGAACATTAGTGCGCAGAAAATCTCACTGTATTTCTTTGTCTATTTTGAATCAGAACCAGAGAATTCACTTGTTCCATAACCTATTCACCTGACTCTGTGTAACCTGTAAAATTGTCAGTCAAAAGGTAGTGACAAAGCTGGAGTTTTGACCACTGCTATATGTTATCCATAAACAGCACCAGAAAGAAACTTCACCAAAAATCAGTATCACCCAAAGGAGCCTAACCTTCACTGTGTTGCTCAAGTTTTTAAAATAGATTGAACTACACTGTTGTTTCTGTACACATCAATCTAGAAATATGCTTTCTCAGTTTCATACTTCATTTAGGCACACAAAATATTCACCCACACAGATCTGTGGTCTCTAGAAATTGATTCAAGGACACAAATTATTTCTCTTAATGTTACTCACTGCCCACAGTTAGTTCCTACTGCCCTAATGAAACATCTTACCAAAAAACAGAGGAAAGAGTTCAGTCTATGCAAAGTCTGTACAGTGCAAGTGCTCTGTCACTTAGTGATGTTGTTCAGGTCCAGAGAAATTTAGGAACTCGTTGACCTAAATTTTTTGTTAGAGTGTTTTTCAGTCTCTAGAGTGTTGTTTATTCTCCACTTCATTAGAAATTAAAATAATTTAAGACTGTTCCTGACCTAGCTTTTTGAGGGTTTTATTGGGACAATGATGCATGAGAGAATTCCAGCAGAATGGAATGAGGAACAGGAATGATAGGAGGTCGCTGAGAGGTGGACACACTAGAAATTAGCAGATACCCCTCTAACAGATGCATCTATTTAACATAGTGAACAATGCAAAAGACTCAATAATAATAAGAAAAGGAACATTGCTTTACATTGTCATGCTATTTTTGCTACTTTCAAAAGGTGATTTTGGTTTTGCTTACTAAATTTTAGCTAGTAACACGTTCATCAATTAGAAGTTTTGTACAGATCTAAGAACAATGGAGAACAACCTACATCATAATACATGAAATAAATGCTCTTTCAAGCTAAGAACTCTAGGGTTCATTTTCTGTGAAGAAAAATAATGTACTGATGATTATATTTTAAAAAATTAAAATAATTGGGAGAAGGTTTTTCAAGGTTCTGCACGAGTGTGTGTTGGAAACATAGTTACCGAGAGGCTGATTACAACTTCTGTATTTAAAACTAAATGTTCCTGTACTTTCATGAATTTGAACAATTTAGGTATTGCTCTAAATTGGGTTGTGATTCCCCAAGGGATCCATTCAGTAGCTCTGAGTTGGGAATTACCAAAACAAATCTCACTCATTTCCAGCCTACAAACAACCTGATCACATCATGCAGTGGGAAAATATATGTTTGTAATCCTGAAGAAAAAGAACAGCTATTAGGGATAGGTCTTTACTTAATCTAATGTGCTAAACCAATCTTATCTCTAGGAAAATTTGGCACAAAGAATTCAATGCCATTGAAAATTTTCAGTTTGATTGAAACACACAGTCACTTATGCCATAAATACATCATTTCTGCCTTAACTATACGATTTCAACTACTCATATCCTACATTTCAGAGTGAGTTTGCAGGATTTTTTTTTCTTCTTGTAGTATGGCACAAATCTTAAATCACAGTAAATATATGTTTTCTTCTTAATTTTCATTCCATCTGATTCTAGCTGAAATCTTTCTGGCATTTTCAAAGAATCCAGAGCAACCCTGCACAACAAATGCTCCTTTAAGTACCTTCAAAATACAGGCTTCCCTCCCCACCCCTGCACTCACCTATTTTCTCCTCTCTGTTCACAAGTTTAAAACATTAGGCTCAGTGATATTGAGCAACTTTGTCTATCTCTCTTTTTCTAGACTTTTAAGAAAATCAATGTATTATTCTCCCTGAATACAAATTGCTATCACAAAGCTTTTTACTAAGACTGAAGCTGTTCTGCATATTGCTCCAGAACTGGAATTTCCGCAACAGTTGCCTGAAGCATTTTCAGTTTTTTGTCTTTTTCCTTGCATTGTCTAAGGGTCTTATATTGTTTCAATATCTATGAATTCATAATTCCCCATTGTACTTCTTGGCTCCCACAGAGCACAGAGTCTCTGGCATGTTCAACCTTTCATTTTTAAAGTCAATTGAGGTGAAACAATTTTTCTTCCCCATTATACACTTCCATATTTCCAGAATCAAAGTCTTTCATCATCAAGAAACCCTACGCTCTGCCTCTTGCTATGGGTAGATTGAAATCCAACACTTTCAGATGGGCTTTTGGCAGAGTGTTTATTTAGCTCCTTGCTTCTGTAAATTTATTTCCCATTATAAAGTACCATGAGACATCCTGTATGAGTAGCACTGTATAAACATTGCTGTTGGTTTTGAATCAGCATTAGGCTCCATGGGTGCCAAGCCATGGTAACACACGGAGCTTTCACAGGTCAGTAACCAGAGTCACATTTTTGTAGGGGAGAGTTCTAAATGATGCATAGTTACCATCTCCCTGAAAGGTGACTAGTTGCCAAAAAAAGCCCTCATATTAAAGAAACACATATGGTCATGAAATATTTGCCAGTTTATAAACATGTCTAGTGATGAAATAGTGATGATATGATTTCATGAGTTTGAACCATGTAAAAATTGGCTGCTCCTTCTTTTAAGGATGTTGTCTTCTTATGGGATTGATAGCACGTTGTTCTTTGCTTATATGATTTTTGCCAGTTCTGATAAGACAAAGATCATAACAGCTTAAACAAAGAAGGACAAGATTAAAGAATCAGCTATATCTCTTTCCTTCTGAATTCTTTCTCTAAAACATAGTACTTTATTCTTGTGCTACTGGCACAACCCTTTCTACTATTATTTATTTACGTGATTCTCAGATCAGGCAATTCTACGTGAGTAGATTGATAAGTCACAATACAACTATAAGACTCTATATCTCAGCTTTTTAATATCTTCTACAAAATATAAACTTATAATGCTTCCCTCCTAAAAACCAAATCTGACCAACCAAAAAAGTCCCAGTAAAATATTGAGCAGAAAAACATTGGAAATGGTCTTGAAATGGTCTATGGTTGTCCCTTTGACTATGCGTATCTGCAGTTTACAGACTACTCCTAAAACATTATAGTTTAACGGGCATTTTTAACCTCTCCCACTACAGTCTTCTTTACAAAAAGTTAAGGATATGAAAAGATAGTGGATTAATTATTACTCCTCCAGCTTTAGGAAATCCTCCTTTGGTAGAGCTGAATGCTGTATGGAAACCTACTGTATTTGTATCTCTGGTGTTCCAGTTACCCCAGTTAGAGGGTTACTTCCGTGGATCACATGGAGCAGTATGGTTGTTGTTCTGAGCCATGTCCATACTGACGATGTTGAGACAGCTTTATATACATGGAATCTGCAAAGATAACTGCTGCAACAGATAATATGTTCTGATTGGTAACAGTAATCTTTGTGATTATAAAAAAGTCAATGGACTTAGCAGAAAAAGTACAATCACGCAACAACCAGAATCTAGAATGCCTCTGTATTTCTGTAGCAAGTACAGTTCGCTTTTCTATTAGTGTTTGTTTATTGTTCCAAAAAAAAAAAAAAAGAAAAAGCAGATGTTGTTCTGAGCCATGTCCATACTGACGATGTTGAGACAGCTTTATATACATGGAATCTGCAAAGATAACTGCTGCAACAGATAATATGTTCTGATTGGTAACAGTAATCTTTGTGATTATAAAAAAGTCAATGGACTTAGCAGAAAAAGTACAATCACGCAACAACCAGAATCTAGAATGCCTCTGTATTTCTGTAGCAAGTACAGTTCGCTTTTCTATTAGTGTTTGTTTATTGTTCCAAAAAAAAAAAAAAAGAAAAAGCAGATGTAACAAGACAGTGGATGTGGAAGATCACATTTTTTTATATGTAAATTGAAAGCAATTGAGATAATACTATATAATCCATGAAAAGGGAAAACACTGAACTGAATTATTTATTCTTAAAAGTTTTTTGCTGACTCACTCTAATAAACTTCATAAAATCAAATGAGAACTCAAAGTGCTGCCCCAAACACAAGTTAAACCGTTGTCTTTTAAATTCACAGTAACTGCACAGTGACAGATACTGCAGTGACTGCAGTGTTTTTCCCTGATTTTGGGGAGAATGATGTAAGGGTTATTAATCATCTGTCTGATTCCTTTACACATGGGACCCGATCCAATAATTTCAGCTTGTGTCAGGTGACACTATGAATGCTACAATAGTGGGTGTTATTTTAATTCTTTTTTGCTATGGCATAAATGACTGTGAAAAGTGTTAAATCATGCAAAGTGTAGGAGTGCAAAACCCTTATATCTTCAAGTCTTCTAAAGTTGTCTGGCTTTATACTTATTGTGAACACAAGTATCGCCATACATATATTCATCTTTCCATACTATTGATTTTGTTTTGAAACAGCTGCATATTCCTCTTGTGTGTCTATCAGCTTTTCTAAAAATCTTTAAGTAAGGCTCTATCAACACATCTTCAGAGTCTACTCCAAGCACCTGTTAAACTGAAGCTTAACAAGATAGTGACTGGTGTTACGTCTGCCAGTCATCCTTGAAGACTGTTGGTCAGTCAACTGAAATTGGTAAAAAGATGTGGAATTTAAAAAGACACAAGAGCGGTGCTTGCTTTCATAATGCTATACACTTCTAATGCAGAAATAGACTCTTTTTATGCAGAAATAATTTAGTTATCTAGTAATTCAGGTGCCAAAGAAAGCAATTTATTTTCACTTGTAATATAATTTTTTTGAACTGAAGAACAAAAGACTTTAATCTGAAATTGTGAGATTAGTCGGTAGGAATTTATTTTTATATCCAGTGAATTGACTTGATAGTTTGGTTTAAACTGGTTAAACTTTAAAGTTTAAACTTTAGTTAAAACTTGATAGTTTAAACTGGTGAGTGAAGGTAAGATACGTTTGTACCTTTCATACAAAAGTCATGACTATACACATTGGGGCATCATGTTCACAGGCGCTTTTAACTGTATTTTTGCCATGGTTTAGACCCTGCTGGCAGCTGAGCACCATGCAGTCATTCTATTTTTTCCAAGAGATTGTAAAGAGGAGGGGGGTTTTCTTTTCTCCCCTGTGACAAGTTACAGGATGAGAGGAAATGGCCTTAAGTTGCGCCAGGGGAGATCCAGGTTAGATATCAGGAAGAACTTCTTCACAGAGAGGGTTGTGAAGCATTGGAACAGGCTGCCCAGGGAGGTGATGAAGTCCCCATCCCTGGATGTGTTTAAAAGATGTATAGATGTGGCGCTGAGGAACATGGTTTAGGGACTCTGGCAGTGCAGGATGAACTGTTGGACCCGATGATCTTAAAGGTCTCTTCCATGATGCTCTTCATGATTCTATGATGTTATCAAATGCAAT
Source organism: Buceros rhinoceros silvestris (assembly GCF_000710305.1). NCBI lineage: Eukaryota > Metazoa > Chordata > Aves > Bucerotiformes > Bucerotidae > Buceros > Buceros rhinoceros. The sequence continues at coordinate 44,125 of NW_010390032.1, read as the reverse complement.
GAACTACTTAAGGGTCAAGACAAGGGACAAGGGAGCGCTCATTCACCACTTACGGCCACAGAAAAAGACAGGCTCGACTAGGAGTAACAATTTAATTCAACCAAGAAAACCTCAAACAAATCACCGATTACGTTAAAGCACAACAGAAAGAGAACAAGATCTTAACTACACCTTCTCCCTGCCCCTCCCTTCTTCCCAGGCCCAGCTTTACTACCTCCCCCCCCACCACCACTTGGCCCTGGAGGTGGGGGGGACACAGGATGGGGAGAGCAATAAGCCTTAGTTCTTTCCATGCTGTTCCTGTCTCTTGCTCTTCACAAGAAAATACCCTCACAGTTCCTTGCAGCCACATGGCATCTCCTCCACAAGAGACAGTCCAAAATGAATGTCTCCAGCTCATTTGGGGGTCTGTGACCAGGATAAGTGCTCCCAGCACCGAACTGACACAGTGCCAACCCTGCTCAAATTCATGGCATTTTCCAGGATTCCCAGCTCTCTAAAAAGTGGGTCTCTTCAACATGGGTCTCTGCAGCCTGTCTGTTTTCCTGTCAGTGCTCTTTGAGGATTGCAGGCCTTCACCGTGCCAACATGCCACAGGCCAAAGAAAAATGGTTATGCAAGTGTGTCTTCCCCCCATAAGAAGCGTTATCTTCTCAGTAAACTGGGTGACCTCATGGTTGCTTCTCCTTCTGCCCTACCCACTCCAAAATAGAAGAGCACTCCAAAACCCAGTAAACAATCCAAAAAGGCATTTCCTCTCTTAAAGAGATTTATTTACAGAGGTGCTGACTGGCACAGCCTTGGCCAGAAGCAGGGATAAATTGGAACTGGGGGAGCTTTTTTGCCAAGCTTCTTACAGGGACCATGATAGGAGCTCCATTTCTCTCTACTGGCACAACGCCAAAAAAATGTGGCAGCCTCAGCCCCCACTACCTAAACCTCACCAAATCCTAAACCACCACAATTTTAAACCACAAAGTCCAAATAAACTTTTTCTTTCACTGCAAGCAAACAATTGTCTTGAGAGCTGATCCTTCCCACTTTAAGATTGATTTTTGAGATAAACTAGATCACTCTCCAAATGTGCTTAATTCTATCAATTCTATCAATTGTTATTGATAACAAAGGAAAGCAATTGCCTCAGACTTAGAAGCCTGATTTTCAGATACACTAAGTAAGTTCAAATAAATTCTGCTCAAAAGAAAGAAATTCAAGATCTGTGATTCCAAATAACCTAACCAACTTATTCTTGTGTGCCAAAATTAAACTCTTCTATTACCGTATTCTTGATGCTGTCCTCCATGTTCATTAGGCCAGCATCAAGGATACGTAAGACTAAGAACATCTGAGTTTTCGACAGTGGGACACTGTTGAAGACAAATGCAGGATCCCATCTCTGCATGTGATCCTACCATATGTAGGTCATTCCAAAAGCATTGCCTTCTACTTATTTGGAAACTACATGGAAACTACAACAGACACAAAGAGCACAATAACTCTGTTTGATAGAGCAAATTCTCAGCTACAAAACACTATTTTTCAGCACAGTCACCTCCGCTGGCTGTGCATTTTCACCAGCGATGAACAAGAGCCTGCGTGCCATGCCCGTAAAAATCTGCACCAGCAGAAGCGACCCAGTGTTGCTGTCACCACTGCTGAA